>NC_027753.1:31037359-31069162 GCF_000695525.1 Brassica oleracea var. oleracea
TAAAGGCGTCGGCTCGATCCCAGAGTACTTTTAGCCAATCAGCTAAGCCGACTAAATACGCTCGGCTTATAGAGAACAGTACCAAGGCCCGCATACTCGGCCTTTAATGACAGGGCCCAAAGGACGACGCGATTAGGGCATCACGGACGGTTACACTATAAAAGAGGATGAGGAGACAACGAAAGGATGACTTTTGGACAACACATACAGAAGCGGCTAGATCTAGGGTTTCCCAATCATCTCTTTGATCCTGTTGCTTAAACCTTTGATCTTGTCTCCTTGTCTTCGGTCGATTTTGTAACCTCTTGTTTGAATCTAATAAAAGCGTCTTTAGTCGCCCCATTCCTAAGTTCATTATTCTAATCAACCGAATCCTGTACAAACAGTTTAGTGTTCTGGGATAAGATTATCGGTTTTTGTTCCTTTATCAGTCTCTCAACTCGTTCTCAATTAATATTAACATGTTTCCTTTTGTTTTGTTGCAGTGGAAGAAAAAAACTCTGTAACGCCGAGAATATGTAGAGATGTAAACTTTAGAAGGGAAAAAATACAGTACAATCATGGATGAAGCTTCTTTAATGGTGGAGCACATGTTCATTGGTATGAAGGCTTTCTAAGTCACATCATTGACATCAAGGCTGCACTAACGGCTAACCACTATATTCCAATGCTGCGAGAATTGTAGGCAGAAATTCTAGGCAGCAATTATGGCCAAGCTTGAAATGGTCAGTGACCTCGAAGATTGCTTGTAGGCTAGAACCATCAGGCATGAAGTGATGAATTTTGTTTCATGGCTGCTCCGAATGAGAATTTAAGTACAGGGGTTTACAACCCCTAATAAGATTTTGTAACTAAGAATTTAAATATGGAACATAATATAAAGATTTTTGGTAAATATAGAAGAAGGATTGAAGATGATTTTAGTTAGCTTCAAAGCAAAGAAAGCTGAGGTTAAAACCAAATTTCTTGTTGGGTCCAAGGAGATTATGAAACACAACGTTGCCTATCTCATCCGTACCTGTGAATATGCTCTTCCCTAGTCAATAAAACATCTCTCATCCTGAGTTCGGTCCTTCTTATAGCTTCCATGCTTTTTGCGGTCGAAGCTGTGGCAGTCTCATACCTGAATAAAACAGAAAAAATATGATAAGATGAAGATTAAGAAAATATATCCGACTTTTTATATTTCAGGTACTTTTTCGAATTTCAACTTTGTATATATATTCTGGTATATTTTGATTTTTCAATATATATTTTTAGTTTTTATTCTTTTAAATTTTATATGAAATTTTAATAACGTTTGTTAATTTTATGTTAATTACAAAAAATAGTATCTACATTATGTTCATTTCATTTTAATAACCTTTTTGTTAATTTACTTTATTTTGTATGAATTTCTATTTTGTTTTGGAAACGATATTTTGGAAGTTTTGAAATTTTGTAAAATAGTGATCTGGTATATTATGATTAGTGGTTTTATATCCTATGTGGATGGCTTCTAGCTTTTATATAATATAGATTTGTTGATTTGAGCTTGAAGTTAGGGGTTTGCAATTTTGTGAACACGCGATTGTCGACGATTAGAGCTTAAAGTTAGGGTTTTGCAATTTACACATGTCTTCCAATATTAGGGCAGATAAGAAGTAATCGCTGTCGTCGTCTCCGATTACGTCACTTCCGGAGGACGTTTGTAACGGTCCGGTTCCTGGCCCAAAAATTTTCATAAAAGAATGAGCTTTTCTAAGGTTCATTTGACAAAAACCTAGGGTTCCCTTCATCCTTTCCTATAAAAAGAGATGCAGTCATTCTCTCATTTTGAAACTTGAGCGAAGCTCTGCAGAGATTTAGAGAGACTAGGAAACCCTAGCCGTCAAGCTTCTCTTTTTCTTTTCTCTCTTCTTCTCTCACGCCTCTCTCTCTCTCTCTCTCTCCCACTCCTTTCTCTTTATGTTGGATCTCTTCCTCTCTCCTCGCCGAGAGTCCCCCGAGAGCAAGCCGAGCCGCCGGTGGTGGGGGTGGTCGTCGTCCAAGTGGTGGTGGGGTGATCGTCCGAGTGTGGTGATGGTGGTGGCTGTGTGGTGTTGTGGTGGTGACCAGATCTCGTCTCTCTCTTGTTTACTTGTTCCAGATCTGTTCAGATCTCATCTCCTTTGTCTCTTGTTCCAGATCCAGATCCAGAACTAGGCTAAGGTGGAGTGTCTTGAACCCATCTTGTTCCCATGTACTGTATACTCCTTTATGTTGGAGTTAGGTTTGATTAGACCCTGTTTGAGAGTTAGGATGATAGAACATGGTTATTACTAGGTTGATAGATGAATGGATCATGATGCATAAGAACCCTCATACTGTTAAATGGGACTTAATGAACTGTCTTGTGTTGTTGTGGTGATGATTGATTGGTAATCGATACTTGTATGTTTGGATGTGTAGTCCCATGAGTGGTTTGTGATTAAAGCTAGGATGCTAGAAAGAAGTGAATGCTAAGATGATAGATGACTACTGATTGTTATTGATACTGTAAGTGAAACTTGAGTGTGATGTGTATTGCGTGTGACACCGATAACGGGTGGCGTCTAGTGAATGAGTTCAAGTACGAGTCTAAGTGTAAAGGAAAGTGAATGAGAATGAGAATGGATAAGTGAAAGTGAATAAGGATGTGAAAGGATAAGTGAATGTATAAGTGAATAACGTTAAGGTTAAGCATGAGTTGGGAAATCATATAGAGTCTAGAGGGAGTACGTGGGGTAGTAGTTCTACGCTAGGCATCCATAGGAGCTGTGGTGGAATCCACAAGAATATGGAGGCATCCATAGGATCTGTGGTGGAATCCACAAGAATATGGAGGCATCCATAGGATCTGTGGTGGAATCCACAAGAATATGGAGGCATCCATAGGATCTGTGGTGGAATCCACAAGAATATGGAGGCATCCATAGGATCTGTGGTGGAATCCACAAGAATATGGAGGCATCCATAGGATCTGTGGTGGAATCCACAAGAATATGGAGGCATCCATAGGATCTGTGGTGGAATCCACAAGAATATGGAGGCATCCATAGGATCTGTGGTGGAATCCACAAGAATATGGAGGCATCCATAGGATCTGTGGTGGAATCCACAAGAATATGGAGGCATCCATAGGATCTGTGGTGGAATCCACAAGAATATGTAGGCATCCATAGGAGCTGTGGTGGAATCCACAAGAATATGGAGGCATCCATAGGATCTGTGGTGGAATCCACAAGAATATGGGGTAGAAGTCTAGTGAGAGCTACCCCCGGAGAAAAGAGAAAAGATGAGCCAGCCTTGAGAGGCGGGATATAAAAACGTGCATTGTAGAGTCCTTAGTTCATGGTCGGGTATCTGGGTGCTAAAGGTGTCATAAGATTGAGTCGGTCTGGTATGTCGAGTCGGTTAAGTCTATGGTTTGACGTGTGTGACAATGAGTGAGATCATTGTACTGATTGATCGCTAGGTTGTTAGAAATGTATAGAATTGAATGTGTGGAAATAAATGATGATGATATGAAATGTTAAGATGCATCAACTGATTGTAATGGCTAGTCAGCCCTAGTTCCCGCATAGAGTAGTATAGAGTGTCATGCGGGCAGGCTGGTCTAGAGTCGCTTCGCTGAGTAACTTGTTGCTCATCCCTCCCTTTCCATTTCCCTGTGCGCAGGACTGTAAGTAGAAGTATATGGATGTGGGTGGGACGGTATTTCAAAGAAGGTTATGCGTCTGTCAACTCTTGGGACCAGTAACGGGACACATAGGGTTGTCTAAATGAGTAGACACGTGTCGATAATGCCCTTTCGATAACCCCGGTCGGATGCCGGGAGATCGGGCCGTTACATTTTGGGTAAAGTTGATCAGTGGTGTGACCATGCTTTGATTGCTGGTGATTTTATCATTACGAAATCTCTAGATATTGTGCTTTGATTCAACAACACTCTCCTTTTTATAAATTAAATTGTTGTGATTTGGGGGTTTGTTTAGTGAAGAAGGGCATTCATAAGTACGCCTCTCAATAAATGGAAACATGTCCCGTGTTTACAAAAAATGTATCTTCAATTATGTTTGTGCATAAATCGATTTTTAAGATGGCGAGTGTGTTTCGATTCTTTGCTTTCTTTAAGACTTGCATTAAGATGAGGGAGTTCATCTCCATCTTGGATTTCGTTAAAAGGAATAAAATCCAAAAATTTTATCTCTACAATGTATCGGTGCGGTGATATTTTTGAATTGCCAAACCAGGAATGCATCGTCTTGAACTGTAATGTTTGTGTGCTGTGTGTGGAAGTGAAACTCTTTACACCAAAAAGAATATAAGCTCCACATGATGGAACTTATCCAACCGAGGAAGTAGGAACGATGAATGACTTCGCAACTTTTGGCGAGCTTTGGGTTGCTAAGCAATCCAGATTCAAAGGGACCCTATTACACTTCACCTTGTGGCCATGCAGATATAGACATATTTAAATATCCAGAGTGAGAGTCTGATAGAGTAACCGATAGAATAGGAACGATTGTTTAGTCTGAGAATTCTCAAAAGTACCTATGAACTTGAATCCGTTGAGTTCAACCAATGAACTAGCCGTAATCAAGAATTTAAAGCAAAAGCTCTGTTTTTATAAATCAATAATAATGTGTCTCTTTACAACACCTAGAGATCACTATATATAGCTGAAGGAAAAGTCCTAAGTCCTTAGGGATTATGACCTAACATTATATCCTTAAGTCTTATTTCTAATCTCCTAAAATAATGGAAAGCTAACATTTTTCTTAAGTTTAAACGATAAAGGAAAATAACACCAACACCAAAAAGGAAAGGACGATCCATGCTGCATCAGGTCGCCCGGGGTAGAGAAAGATCCGACCTCGGATCTTCGGTATCATCCTGTGCCACGAACGGAATGAGATGTTTGATGTTGAACACATCCGAAAATCGAGCTTCTGGTGGTAATAACAGTCGATATGCATTGGCGTTAATCTTCTCAATAACCTCCAAGGGACCTATTTTTCTAGACTTCAATTTATTGTACTCTCCCGGTGCAAAACGTTCACGCGTTAGAACTGCCCATACGTGATCGCCAACCTTGAACTGTAGATCCCGTTAATGACGATCAGCACTTACTTTGTATTTAGCGGATGCGAGCTGTAAATTGTCATGAACTTGTGCATGTATAGCCGAGACGTTGGCCACAAAATCCATAGCCTGACCATGATCCCTAGACGTGTCTGGAGCCACACCAAGGTCCAACGGACCACGCGGAACAATGCCATATACGATCCGGAAAGGGCTGAAGCGAGTACTCTTGTTGACTGCATGATTATGAGCGAACTCCACTTGACAAAGCACAGAATCCCAAGACTTTATGTTACCCACGACCAAAAAACGAAGCATGTCACCAAGTGTCCTGCTAGTTACTTCAGTTTGACCATCGGTTTGTGGATGATATGCAGAGCTCATGTCAAGACTTGTACGCAATAGACGCCACAGGGATCGCCAAAAATGGCTGAGAAAACGGGAGTCCCTGTCCGACACAATGGATAACGGCAAGCCATGAAGGCGATAAACCTCGCGGAAGAAAAGTGTTGCAACTTGTACCGCATCTGTTGTCTTTTTGCAGGGTATAAAGTGAGCCATCTTAGAGAAGCGGTCAACGACCACAAAGATGGAATCATGACCACGCTGAGTGCGAGGAAGACCCAAGACAAAATCCATACTAACGTCAGTCCATGGCTGAGTTGGAATGGGAAGCGGAAGATACAAGCCAGCGTTAGACGCATGCCCTTTTGATTGTTGACAAATAACACACCTTGCCACGAAGCGATACACATCTCTGCGCAAAGAGGGCCAGAAATAAGCGTCCATTACCAACTGTAGTGTACGATCCCGACCTACATGACCTTCTTCGTGAAGCTCCTTTATAATCTTCATACGTAAGCTGCTTTCTGGGATACATAACCGAGTGCCTCGAAAAAGGAAGTTATCGTGAAGGACAAACTCGGAATCAACAACCATCACACAAAGAAGAACATATCGATCCAAAATAAGGATCGGTTGGATAGAGGTCCGGTAAGGCAGCGAAACCCGGAACAGAAACCTGCAAAGTAGCCACCAAGGAATGTCTTCGGCTTAAGGCGTCTGCCACTTTATTGGTTTTACCCGACAGGTGTTTTATCACGAAAGTAAACTGCTGCAGAAACGCTATCCAAGAGGCGTGGCGAGAGGAGATCTTGTCTTGACTGCCCAAGTGTTTTAAGGCATCATGGTCAGTGTAGAGGATGAACTCCTGATGGAACAGATAATGCCTCCAATGCTTAATAGCCTGCACAATAGCATAAAATTCGACGTCGTATGTACTGTAACGAGCACGCGACCCAGCTATCTTCTCGCTAAAGAATGCTATAGGATGTCCCAATTGACTTAGAACAGCACCAATCCCGAGTTTACAAGCATCGCAATGGAGCTCAAAAACCTGAGTAAAATCCGGCAATGCTAATATCTGAGCTGATACCAGGCGCTGCTTAAGATCCTCGAATGCGGAATTTGCCTCGTCAGTCCAAAGAAACGACGAACCTTTCATGCAGTCTGTTAGTGGTGCTGCAATATTGCTGAAGTGATGCACGAATCTTCTGTAAAAAGACGCCAGGCCGTGAAAACTCCGTATGTCGCTGATAGACCGTGGTGTTGGCCACGACTTGATGGCCTCCACTTTGCTTGGGTCAACTTGTAGTCCCTTATCGGAAACTATGTAACCCAAAAAGAGCACGTGACGGACTCCAAAGATACACTTGTGGCGAGCTGCAAAGAGTTTCTCACGTCGAAGGACCTCTAACACGCTTTTTAAATGGGACAGATGGCTCGTCAAATCATTGCTGAAGATCAAGATGTCGTCAAAGTAGACAACAACATATTTTCCAATGAACGGTCGAAGGGCTTGATTCATCACTCTCATGAACGTACTAGGTGAATTTGAGAGGCCAAATGGCATGACTGTCCATTCAAAAAGGCCTTCTCGCGTTTTAAAAGCCGTCTTCCATTCATCTCCGGGACAGATACGGATTTGATGATAACCACTCTTCAGGTCAAGTTTAGTAAATATGGTTGCTTTACCGATTTGATCAAGGAGATCATCAAGGCGTGGAATAGGGAATCTATACCGAACCGTTATTTTGTTGATTGCACGGCTATCAACACACATTCGCCAAGTTCCATCTTTCTTAGGAATGAGTAAAGCGGGAACAGCAGCAGGGCTTAGACTCTCACGCACGTGGCCCTTCTGAAGGAGCTCTTCAACTTGACGACGCAGCTCGTCATGTTCTTGAGGGCTCATTCGGTAATGTGGTCTGTTAGGAAGAACTGCATTAGGAACCAAGTCTATATGATGCTGAATATCCCTCAATGGTGGTAAATCGCTAGGAAGTTCGTTTGGAAAGACATCACCAAAGTCTTGGAGCAAAGGAATAAATGCTGGGGAAGGTTCAGTCTCGATTGTTGTTGTGGCTGGAGACGCGATAAGAGCCCACAGAACATCAGCATCGAGAATAAACTTTTCAAATTCGCCTTTGGGAAGTGTTAGGAGTGATTTCGCTGATGATGTATTGCCTTTGGTATTAGTACCCTCAGATCGAGCGCTTGGTTCAGGTTGCTCCTTGGAAGGAACTAGTGTGACCGTACGATTGTCAAACACAAAGCTATAAGTGTTTGCTTTTCCGCGATGTATCGCATCTCGATCAAACTGCCAAGGTCGTCCTAGAAGCAAGTGGCAAGCGTCCATAGGTATAACATCACAAGTAACCGAATCCTTGTAGTTTCCAATGGAGAAGGAGACGAGCACTTGTTTTGACACGGTGATTTCGGTGCTATTGTTGAGCCATGCCAACGGATAAGGAGATGGGTGAGGTATCACGGCAAGGCCAAGTTTCTGAGTTGCTTCAAACGACATAACGTTAGTACAACTGCCAGAGTCTATAATTAGTTTGCAGACCCGTCCGTTGATGGTACACGTCGAACGAAACAAGTTGGTGCGAAGCCAAGATTCTGGTGATGCCTTAGGTATGAGACAGTTCCTGCGGAGGACAAGGTTAAGACCTGTATCGCCTTGAATAATATCAGGATTCCCATCATCAATAGCATCATAGTCATCATATCGGGGCTCGGCATCCTCTGTTTCTTGAAGAATCAACCCACGCTTTGCTTTGTTGGGACACGCTGTCTGTATGTGGCCGCGTTCGCCACATGTGAAACAACGCAGAGCGTTGGGACGAGCTGGTCTTGAAGAAGCAATAGGTTCGGTGTTGAGGCCTGATTTGGCAACTTCTGACCGTTGTGTTGTACTGTCCGTTCCAGGTGTGGTACTCTCACCAGCAGCTGGTGTTTGAAGGCGGGATCGTGAAGACGATGACCAAGACGACCGCTGCTGTAACTCCATAGAGATTGAGCGTTGATAAGCCTCAGATACTAACGTCGGATTGAATTGTGCCAAAGCAAGCTGTAGCTGAGAGCGTAATCCTCCGATGAACTGTGAGATTAGTTGCTTCTCGGTTTCGCCTGCGGTCATTCGGGCTGTCATGTAGAAAAACTCGGTTGCGTATTCCTCAACAGTACGTGAACCCTGCCTTAGGTTTTGCAATTTGTTGTATAAAGTACGCTCATAATTGTATGGTAGGAAGGCGCGACGCATGTGTTTTGTCAAGCGATCCCATGAATTGATTCGAGGTTTATTAGTTTGGCGACGTGACTCCTTGAGTTGTTGCCACCAAGCCATAGCCCTTCCTTTGAAACGAGTTGCCACAAGAGGAACTCGCATATCCTCAGGAACTTGTCGAAACTCGAGAATCTCCTCCGCCGTATTTAACCAGTCGAAGAAATCTTCCGGGTTTAGTGTCCCGAGGAACTCTGGAATATCGGAGCGAAAACCTGTTTCCCACCGAGGTTGAATATAAACTCTTTGGTCTTATTCGTTGCGACGAAAAGGATTTGCTTGCTGATCACGACGTTGTTGATGTTGGTCGTGGTCTTGGTTAGCAAAAACGTTCTCGACGATCTCGTCATCATCTGATGTGTTGAGTTGAGCATCACGACGGCGAGGCGGTGGAACGTGTTGATCTCCCGGAGCTTCGCGTTGAGCACGCTGATCCTGGAGAGCGGTGGTAAGAGCGTTTTGGACTGCTGTCTACAACGCCTCCTGAAGGTTTGTGGTTAAAGTTTCGAACATAAGGCGTACTTCCTCCTGCTGTTCGTCCGTCATAGTCTTGCGTGGTGCCATGATCGATTTGTTTGATTGAGAAATCAAACGCCTGGAATCTGATACCAACTGATAGAGTAACCGATAGAATAGGAACGATTGTTTAGTCTGAGAATTCCCAAAAGTACCTATGAACTTGAATTCGTTGAGTTCAACCAATGAACTAGCCGTAATCAAGAATTTAAAGCAAAAGCTCTGTTTTTATAAATCAATAATAATGTGTCTCTTTACAACACCTAGAGATCACTATATATAGCTGAAGGAAAAGTTCTAAGTCCTTAGGAATTATGACCTAACATTATATCCTTAAGTCTTATTTCTAATCTCCTAAAATAATGGAAAGCTAACATTTATCTTAAGTTTAAACGATAAAGGAAAATAACACCAACACCAAAAAGGAAAGGACGATCCATGCTGCATCAGAGTCCATCTGTGGGCTACACTATCCTTTGGAATTAGTCTTGGCCTCTACATGGACCCGAGATATTAAAAGAATTATCTCAAGTTTTATGTGGCATATAAAAATAAATATTAATTTTCTTTTAATTTTTAAAGTTTAACACATTTTATATTAATAATATTTTTTGACACATATGATATGTGTATTTTTAACATACTTTAGGACATAACATTTTTATTAATCTCTTAAATGTTAAATTATCAAAAAGTTATTTATAAGCTTCATAATATTAATTTTTACTTCATTTTGTAGGAAAAATTTTCGGAAATCTTAAAATTTTAAAATATCAAACTAAATTATAATTTGGTATATTTTATTGATGTTTTAAATTTTATGCGAAAACATATTATGTAGCTTCAACCTTTTAATCATATGTGATTTAAATTCCTATAGCTTTGAAATATAAATATAAAATTTTATTTATTTCAAACAAAATTTTAAAATGTTATATTTATTTCAAACAAAATTTTAAATTTTATATCAATTTTGAAAAATATGTTATCAAGCTTGTTAATTTTAAATGATTTTTTGTTAGTTTAGTTTATATTATACGGACTCTTAAAATTATATTTAATATTTACTAAAAGTCCTATTACTTATTAATTATTTTTTTTTAATTTTATTAAATTTCTAAAAATAGTATATATCAAGTTGGTTATTTTTAAACGATATCTATTTGCTAGTTTAGTTTATTTTATTTGGAATTTTAAAAATATATTTTATTTTTCAAAAATAAATCTATAGTAAGTTCATTCTTTTATATAATTTATTTTATTTTACCTTATTTTCTATGAATTTCTATTTATTTTGGAAAAAATATTTCAGGAAGTTTTGAAATTTTGTAAATAGGGATTTGACATATTACTATTAGTGGTTTAAAATCCCAAGTCGACACCTTATCTCCTTAACTTTCTTTTAAAATTATATTCATTTTTTAAAGAATCTTATTCTTTATTAATATATATATTTTTTTTTTTAAACAATTGTCAGTTTTCAAAAATTAATATATATCAGTATTATTAATTTTTTATTAAAATTTAAAATTCTATTTGTTTTTTTTTTTAAATCGTACTTTTAAAAATAATATTTGTTCATGTTAATTTTAAAAAATAGTATCTATAATATGTTCATTCCTTTTTAATAACCTTTTTGTTAATTTACTTTTTTTGTATGAATTTCCATTTTGTTTTGGAAAAAGTATCTTCTGTAAGTTCTGAAATTTTGTAATATTTGACATATTAAGATAGTGGTTTAAATCCTATGCGGTCAATGCTTATAGCTTTTATACATACTATATATGTTTTCCGCGCTACGCGCAGATTATGTTTTATTAATAGGTTCCAATCTTTTTAGTTATCAGTTATTGTTTTACAAAATAATTTTGAAATTTAGCTTTCTCCAGTTAGGTAAAAAGAACAAAACTATATTATTATTTAGAGGTAATACTAATTCTTTAGTAAATTACTTTTATTAGTTTGCAAAAATTCCAAATTTGAGTTTTGAATAAAAAACAGTTCGGATGATGTCGGAAGTTGTTTTTAGATGTGTTTCCTCTTTTGTTATCTTCTGAGCTAAGGTGAAGATGAGAGGTGTAGCTCTAACTCATATATTGAACTTTACTGTTATCTTTTCTTTGAATTCGTTAACGATTTTTATTGTCTTGTTAAATAAAATTGTGCGGCCTATCATAAAAAAATAATTATCTTTCTTGTTAATAAGGTTTTTAATAAGTAGGTATTAGAAATTTAAGTTTGTATTTGTTTTTATCTTTATATATTTTAGGGATAGTGTTTTTCACCACGACAACTTTAATTGATTTGATTATTTATGCTTTATAGCTCCATTAATAGAGATGCTTGGTTGTTCCGTAATGTATATATTTTGTTATATTTAAATATTTAAGAGCTATATATACAATTAGATATTTATTTTAAATTATGTGGCATGCCTCTCCATTCATTTTTTACAAAAATAAAATATTTAATTTAAACTATTAATTAACTTATATTTAAATATATAGTGTATTTTGAATATATACATTAAAAGTAAATTATACGATGAAGTTAAATATTGAAATTGAAGATTGATTGTTAATATAAGAAGTAAATTTGGGATAGTAAGTACTAAGGAATATAAAAAAAAATTTAACTAAACTTAGTTATGATTCAACTATTCTTTTATATTCAGAAACATTTTGAAGCTTTCTCCATGTTTTTCCTTTTAATTTTTACACAACTATGTTTTTGCACATTATACCCATTTCCTCTCTACTTAAAACCAAAATATATATACTATAATTTTTTTTGACTAAAAGCTTTCGAATTAAAACATAAACAAATGATTACATTGAAAAGACGATAGATCCTATAGCTGGGTAAAATTTGCATATATACTATAATTGTTAATTGGAAAATATGATATACACCAAAAGGTTGTTTCTCAAGCATAAACTCAAATCTTTTGAAAATTTAAAATATGTATTTTTCTTGTTTTCTTTATTTGCATCATAAAATAAATGAGTAAGTGTTTATGCTTTTACCAGTGAAATTATTTTTTGAGAAGTTTATAATTAAAAACTTATCATTTTTATATGATTTAAAAAATGTTAGATCTAATGATTATTCTTAAGTAATGCTTTAAGACGTATAATCTTAATAGCTTGTTGATAAATCAAAATAGAACTGTTACAAATATTGAAAGCAAACTCCATTTTCACATTTTTAATGATGTTCTAATATTGTTGCAAGTGAGGCCATGATTCATCACCGATAAATGTCAGGTTGATTAAACCCACCGATTGGAAAAAAACAATGTGAGACACATAATCATCAGAACAGCAGTTTCAAAAAAAAAAAAGTTTAGAAGAAGCAAGACGTTAGAAGACTCGCTGATTTATGTCCAGCAAATGAACTCTGAATGCCATCAAAAGCTGCAGTGAAAATAAGTAAAGACAAAGTAATGTATGTACACCATTGAAAAGAAACAGCCAAAGTTTCACGGCACATACCAAGCAATGAATAAGTTTCCTCCGCTTGTGATCCTGTTGAGTCCTCGATAGGATCCAGAATGACATTCATCATCTTCTTCTTTGTTAGGTCAAAGGGTGCGAGCTAACAATGAGCAAACAATTAAAACCACACAATCAGGCAAAGCAATAAAAAGACCAAAGTCTAACTTGAGCAATGTCGAAATAATTAAGATATGAAAGGACCTCTTACAGAGCAATAACAGAACAAAACTTAAGAACTGGAAAGACCTATTTGCCATGAGTAGCACATTTGGCTTCCTGTGCTTCGCCACTGTTATTTAAGCCACCATTCCCTCATCAGCAAGGTCTCCACATCCTTTGGAAGATGGAGACAAAAAATTTGCAGAGAGCAGGGGCAATTCAGCAGTTGCAGCAAATGTGGTTTCACCTGTGGAACTGTCAGAGGTGGGTAGAAAGAGACAACTTTTGTAACAGTTATAGACAAAAAAAAACGGCTCCAGCGTTCGTCAACGACCGGGTGATATACGTATTTAGGCATGTTGATTTGAGTGGCATATCTACAGCTCAAGTTCTACCTTGGCGGATCCTTTTTTGATGTAATCGAAGATTTCACCAATAGTCATTGTCTCAGCCTTAGTTACCTCCCCCTCATTCACCAGCTTAGCAATCTATAAGTTACAATCCAACTTGCAACAATAAGCAAAACAAATATGATCAAGAGTGTCACTGAAGATTCCTTTGGCATCTTACCAAATACAGAGCAAAAAGAGAGACTGAAAACATAGCGATAATATCCCAAAATGGCTTACTAAAAAAATTGAAGAGGCGACTAACATCAATTTCGAAACAGAAGAATGGGGGTTGCTTTCATATTTTTAAGCACTGGGTGTTTTTACCAGCTTCTTTCTGAGGAGAAGCAAAGAACAAAAATCTCCTCGAGAGAATCCCGAAGAGCTGGGAAATTGGGGGCATGAGAGATGATACAAATACACTTGTATGCGTATGTATTGGGTGGTAAACGATAAGGTTCAGTAACATCATCGCAGACTCTGTCCCGAAACGCAATGCAACTGACAAATATTTTCGCTCCATCACCCTCTATGGATTGAAGATAACCACAAACAGATAAAGCAAGTGTAGACAAATCAAACAACTTAAATTGAACATGCATAACGACTTCTCCATTAAAGAATGCAATAATCACATAACCGTCAAGACAATGGGGTAGCTCCGTGGGAAACTCACAGGGTCGCTGGAAACAAACCCAGACGAATGGAACGCCACACTGAAAATCATCAAACTCTCATAGAAAAATCTGATCCATTTCGAAGTCTCCAAACCTAAACCTAATCGAAATCGGGAATCACGACGGAGTAATCAGAAAGGATTTGATCGTAACTTACAGTGGGAAGCTGAGGCGGAGGGGGAGGGTAGAGAGAATGATTGGAAGGAGGGAACTGGTCTAGAAGCGAAGGCAAGTAATTGGTATCCAATCCGTGGAATCCGAAGCAGGAAACTTTTGCAGCCACAATCCCTCATCAGTTCATCTAGTCGATTGTGGTTGCGAAGAAATTCTGAAGCTCCTGGTTTGAGTTGGGGCTCGTATCGTGGAGCACGATTAGCTGAGATGAAGCCTTGCATCACGGAAAAAAAAGAAAACTGGTCAAGGAGATTACAGTGGAGACAGATGGAAGGAAACATGAAAGTGGAGCGAGAGCACATCGATGAGGGCAACTTGAGACTTCCCGGAAGCATGAGCGGATATCATGGCTGTGGATCAATGTTGTCATATGGAGGATATAGAAGTGATTGATGAAGCTTTGTGAGACTTAGATGTGTGAGTCATACGTTGAAGATGATAGTAGAAGGTAATGGTAACGGCGGTGAAGCTTAGGTGATTTCGAAGAAGACGAAGCAAATATGTCGTTTAGGTTGATTTGAGTGACGTGGCCTAATTCAATACTATGATAGGTCGATTTAATTTGCCTACGTGGATAGTCTAGATGTTGATCTTATTCAACTTTTAGTATTGTAAGATAAGTATAGATTGTTGATTTGAGCTTGAGATTAGGGATTTTTGACGATTAGAGCGTTACAATTATAGGGTTTTGCAATCTAAGACATGTCTTCCAATATTAGGGCAGATAAGAAGCAATCGCCGTCGTCGTCTCTGATTACGTCACTTCCGGAGGACGTCGTCGTTGACATCTTGGCGCGTGTACCAAGACGTGACTATCCAAGAGTGTCCCTCGTTTCTACGTACTTCCGGTCACTCGTTTCGTCGCCTGAGATATACGCAAGACAAGACGATCTTCCTTTGGCTGCACTGAACATTGTCTCTATGTTGTCCGTTGCAACATGGACGACCGTGTGAACCGTTTGTATACTCTCCGCCGGAAAGGAAACGGCAATAGCAGCCGCCGCCGCTTGGTCCTAATCCCTGGGCTCCCTGATATGCCTCGTAAAGGAAGCTACGTAGCTATGGGTTCGAGGATATATGTGTTTGATGGGATTAATTCTTACATCATCGACTGTACATCCCACACTGTGCAACATCTCCCGAAGATGCATGTCCCCATGTCTGATACAGCCGCTGACGTCATCGGCGGGACAATCTAGGTACCGATCAAAAGTCACGTGCGATACTGGTGTTCGATACAGAAACACAAATGTGGGAAGGTCCAATGACAGTGCCAGGGATGAAGATACGTAATGGTTGCCTGGTGGTGATGGCTGGTAAGATGTACATGAGGGATCTCCAGAAGAGCTTTGTGTACAACCCAAAGGAAAGCACATGGGAAACGGACGAGGTGCTTAACTCAATGGAGTGGGAGAACGCGTGTGTTGTTGATGATGTTTTGTACTTTTACGATTATTTTGGCAAGGAATTGAGAGAGTATGATCCAGAGCACAAGTGTTT
Organism: Brassica oleracea var. oleracea; assembly: GCF_000695525.1. Classification (NCBI taxonomy): domain Eukaryota; kingdom Viridiplantae; phylum Streptophyta; class Magnoliopsida; order Brassicales; family Brassicaceae; genus Brassica; species Brassica oleracea. The sequence goes on from NC_027753.1 coordinate 31,052,982, forward strand.
TGGGGAGTGGTGAAAGGTTTGGATGATTTTTTGGCTGAGATGAGATGTGTTGGTTGTTTTTGGCCAGTGACTGTGAGTTACGCTGGCAAACTGGTTTTGTTTTTTCGTAAACAAGAAAGCACTGGGGAGATTTGTTGTGCGAAGATTTCGCTAGATCGACACAAAGGAGGTCAGATTTGGGGTAAAGTTGATCAGCGGTGTGATCTTGCTTTGCTTGCTGGTCATTTTATCCTTACGAAATCTCTAGATGTTGTGCTTTGATTCAACAACACGTTCCTTTTTATAAACTTGTTGTGCAATGGAAACACGTTCCGAGTTTACAAAAAAATGTGTCTTGAATTTTGAGATGATGCTTGTGCATAAATAGATTTTTAAGATGGCGAGTGTGTATCTCGATTAATTGCTTTCTTTAAGACCTTGCATTAAGATGAGGATCTAGGATTTCGTTAAAAGGAATAAAAGCTCAAAAATTTATCTCTACAAGTTTTGCGAGTTTGCAATGGCGATGTATCGGTGCGGTGATATTTTCGCCGAACCAGGAATGCATCGTCTTGAATTTTGAGTTGTTTGTGTGCTGTGCGGGCATGTGGCAGTGGAAGTGAAACTCTTTACACTCAGAAACTATCAAACCGGGGAAGCAGGAACGATGATGACTGCGCAAGTTTTTGCATGAGAAATTGAAATGACTCAAAATGATAGAAGTGACATAAGGACGCAGTGGTCTTATCCGAAATACATAGAAGATTCCGTTGACATAGCACTCAACACACTCATAAATGGGTCTGATGCTGTTTTTGTTTATTGGAAACCTTTTATTCATTGATTCAGCTTAATTTGCTATACGAAACATTTTGGTATGATTAAGTTTGAAGAAACTAGTGATTGCTACAAGCCATGTTAGGAGTTAAAAGAATAACATAATATCCCATAAGTCACTTAGATCGAGAGATCGTTCCGCCCCTTGTCCCCTCTCCTTTTGGGTATGCCCATACTAAGAGTCCTCTCACTACCAACCAGCAGACATCATCTGGCTGGGTCTTACCGGTATCAACAACGAGAAAAAAACAACCAAATGGAAACAACAACTAACTATGACTCTTGGCCCAGACAACATCTGAATCCCACTTAATAATTTCCTAAAAAAATGCTTTGAATGGTCTCCTGATGGAAAAGGTCTTGTTGGTTTCAATTGTTTATTGAAGTAATCCTTGCGTCCAAAATTGACTAAGAACTCATGTAAATAATATATATAGTAAGAATGGCGACCAAAATTGTTTGATTGTAATTCGACAAGAACACTGGATCCTATTTTAAGATTCTACAAAAGCATGAAATAAGAAAATTTGTAAAGCTTTTACAAGTCAATAAGCAGCTCTCATCCCGATTACCCGTCACGATTGAAGCTTACGTCAATGGTGGACCCTTTCATTGGTATGAGGGCTTTCAAGGTCACATCAAGGCTCTGCATTAATGTAGCAAATTCACAGAAATTGCATGCTAGAAGCACCGGGCATGAAGTGGTGAATTTGATTCTCTCAGGCTTAGCAAGGATGGTTTTATCGGGCTCCTTCCTAATGAGAATTTGATGACCGGAGTTTACAACAACTCTATTGATTTTGATCAGTGGTGGTGAAACCATATCTTTTGATGAGGTTGAGTACTGAATCATGTTCTTTGCTCGTTTGGATGGAATGCTTATATTGGTTTGATGATCAAACTCCATGGAGTCTTCGTTTTGTTCTGTGGCGTTGTATACTTACACTCTCTCCAAGGTTTTATAGCCAAGCTCTACACAATTGCTATGATTATGATATGTTATATTATGGAGAACGAGAATATAGTAGTTACTATATCCAGTATGCAATTAGGGCGTTTGAAGAAGCCTTGGTCTCTGTCCCTATAGCTCTTGCAGATAACAGTGGATTGCAGCCATGCATTGAGCACTCTCTGCTGCAAAATCTCAGCAAATCAAAGTTAGTGATTATGGGTTTGTTTTTGTTACTACTTAATATTGGTTAGTCACTGAAAGATATAGGGCACGTTTATTAAAAATGAATTGTTTTGTTGTTAATATCCAGAAGGGATATAATGCAACGACGTAGGAACAAACGAGCTGAGAATGATGTCTTTCTCTCAGTTTGTGATAACTCAAAACATTTCACTTTGGCTTGTTAAGTATGGTGATTTTGATTGATTATCCAGCTTGGGTTTTCCTAACATTCTAAGACTTCTAAGGCCATGATTATCGCTAGGTCTGTATTTTGGGGTTTCTTAAATTTTTATTTTTTTTTGTTTTCTCAGATTTAAAAAAAAAAATTAAAAAAAAAACAATTGCGGGCCGCCACGTGTCAGTGGGATCCGCAAACAGTACAAAAATCTCACCAAAGTCGATCCTTGATTCCTCTCCTCTATCACTGTTTTTAACTTAAAAATATGGGATTCATCACCTAAAAACCCCTCTACTTACCCGCGATAATTGTGCTCTAATGTATTGATTCATGGACTTATATTTTGGCCCCTCTTGTAAAACTAAAACCAATTAAAACCAATTAAAACGATGGACATTTAAGAAAATAGAACTGTTGGAGGTTGAAGTTGTCAGGTCCTACTCCTACAGTAATGGAACTGAGAAATCACTGGTTTGTGATGTTTTGATAATTAAGGCTTCGAATGGTAAAACAGTTCAAGCGGGACAGATCATGCAGATCATGCAGATCAAGCAGGATAAGTGCAGATCAAGCAGGACAAGTGCAGATCAAGCGGATCATGCAGAAGAGAACCAGATCAATCGATCAAATAATTTATTATAACTTATGAATGACAAAATCATTTAAAAACTATATATCATATATTAAAACAATAAAAATGACACCTAGATATCTAAACAAATATCTTAGATGTTATAGTATCGCCCGAAATACCTGTAAATATTTTATAAGATGCTTATACTTCTTTTATTTTCTTATTTAAAAAATTAAAAATTATATGACAAAAAATAATAGGTAGAAAATAATAATTTTGTATTGTTAAAGTTGTAAATAAAATAAAAATATTATATTCATAAAATTAGATAAATATATTTTTTAAGTTATGTGTTGTAACAAAGTTATTTATTGACTAAAAAAAAAAAAACAGATCAACACTACCAAATGTTGGCGCCTGCTTTTTCCACAAAAAGACAAAAAATATTGAACTGCATGCAGATCTCCCGCTTGAACTGCTTTTACAAACAGAAAAGAGTGAATGGTAAATGCAGTGCGGGAAAACTGCATGTGCAGGAGAACTGCACTTGTCCCGCTCCTCCATTCTGACACTAATATTTTAGTGGGTCTTCTCCAGTTTTACTGACTTCAAAAGTCAAATAAGGTTCTGTACCTTTTGTCTTCTGCCGACAATGTTCATGAGCTCATTAAGCTTTCTTTGTTTGCTTGATTGAAACCAATTCAGATCATTTGGATCTTAGCACATACTGTTGCACATGAACGAAAAAAACGTATGAAAAGTGTACTATAGCTGGATTGAAATTGGATTTAAAGTGAAGCATGACTCTTCTGTTCTTTCTTCTTTTAAATGAGTAAAGGTTGCGTCCATTCCGAAGTTAGAAAGAAGAAAACAAACTATCACATGCTCAAAATAGTGTATTCATTCCAAATTAACAAAAGCGGTAAGAGATATATAGTTCTCCACCGACAAAGTTTAATCCTTATAATGACAAATTCTGTTTAAGTTGTAATCCGTGAGGTCGGACGATTTAGAACATTATTACGACAATGATACATTCGTCACATGATTTAATTATATAAAAGCAACATTCAATGTACATCCTGTGTCACATTTAAAAAATGCAGCTCCTTTGGTTCCTTCTCCTTTAATTGCAATAATTGACCAATGCTGAATTTAATTTCACCTCTTCTCGGGAACACAAGGGCAAGATCTGGTCCAATGTGGTGGAGATTCTGTTCTTAGTTTTGTCAGACTCACAAAAACCACACTTGACAGTTTCCTTTCATCACTTATTACAGAGCTTGCAGACAAATTAAATACCATCGCAAAGATTAGATATACCCATGTTACACTCTAACCCCCAGAGAACTATAAGAATATAGTAATCTCTACTAAGTCATAATATATTTCACATTTCAACTAACAGTATGCAATATCCAGTGATTAATTTGGTTTTTCGGTTCGGATTTCTCCCATGATTTCTTGGGTGTTGGTTGTAAGTTGTAACAGAAGGTCATTAAAACTAATGCCGTAATGCGACAAAAGGCATAATGTATTAGTTTATTAGTTTATATTACTACCGTTTTTCTTTGATTCAAATCTGTATAATGCGAAAATGCTGCTAAATTACAAGTGAAAAACTGTTAACACACGGATGTTAATAATTAAGCTGTTGATTTCATTTATTACCATATAAATATAATATCAACAATAATCTTGCAGCACTTGTGCATGTCCCCCACCACAACATGCATTGGTCCCTACTCCAAAAAGTTTTTTAAAAAACTCATTGGTCCAAAGGGGATCCATACAACACTTTAATATACACATCAAATCCAACTTACAACTTTAACCCTTACTTCCCATAATAAAACTAAAGGGTAACGAAAAATTGACATAGGAGGACCAACAAATCCTCCTTTTGTGTTAATTAGATGCATTGTAGCTTAAGTAGATGGATCGGATTAACATCGAGATCCTTTTCTACAAGAGAGAGAACCAGCATTGCCCGTCACAGAAGCCACCACCGAGGACGGTCTAGCCGACAGACTTGAAGCTTTTGCATAGCTTGAAGAGGATCTTCCACCAGAGGGCGTAAAAAACGCACCATTTAGGAACAAGTCACCTTCTGATCTCCAATTCCAGTTCTTCCATTTGCTTTGTGGTGCATCTTCGTATTTAGTCACCTTTTTTCCAGTCACATAGTTGTAATTCAATACTCATATATATGAGTAAAATAGAAATATATTCATGATAAGATTAGCTCTTAATTACCTCTTTGAAGACGTGGTCATTGGGAGCAAGAAACCTATTGCCTTGACTGTTAATCGTTGGAGCTGCACTCCCACCAATTGCGTACATTTGCCAATGCGTATAATCATTATTTACCACATGAAAATACCCATGCCTACATCTGCCAATTCCCCATATTATATTACATGACATTAGCTAAAATAATATAAAATTCAAGGACTAGTTGAGAATAACTCTAAAAGTTAACTTTATTTTTTACCTGGGCATTCTCTGAACAAGCCCTTCACCAAAATGATTAAAAGCAATGGTGACTTGCATGTTCTTGTCTCTCGTGTACGAATCACTGTGTCCCAAAAGCATCACTTTGTTATGATGCGTCAAGTAGTTATTAGATATCGTAATGGCCGTCGATCCACGGATCGCATCGACCAGACCGTCATCGCAGTTAGACAACGAGCAGTGGTCCACCCACACGTGGGACCCACCGAAGATCGAGACGGCGTCTCCGTCCGACGCCGTCCTCCAGCCGTAATGTGATGGCGAGTCTCTGACGTAAGCATTCCCTCTCTTCTTGCAGTCATGGATGTTGATACCGTGGATGATGATGTTAGTCACGTACTGAACAGTGATGCACGCGCCGCCGGCGATGTGCACGCTAGCTCCACGGCCGTCTATGGTCTTGAACGAGTTCATCATCAGCTCTTCTTTCAGCTTTATGACCATGTCACGTGCGAAGATGATCCACAGCGGCTCGTCTTGGATCACTGCGTGTCTTAGAGTTCCCGGTTTAGGGTTAACCGCGTCATTGTCGCTGGAGTCAGTCACCACGTAGATTCTGCCGTCTCGGCCACCGATAGCGTGTTTGCCAAAACCAATGGCGCAATCAGCTAGTCGTTGTCGGTTCTTCTCCCATTTCGGGTCGCATCTCCAACAGTCGTCGATAGGGTTTCCGGTCCCACACGAGAGGACACCAAGATTCCTTCTAGACGCATTTATCTTCCTACAAATATATACACAACAATGTTATAATGTGGATGTTCGAAAGTATATAAACTTTTTAATTCAAGAAGCTTTAGGAAACTTGTATACGCACTCGTTTACTTCTTGAACTACGAGTTCAGGGTCGGAGACATGGTTGGAGGCAGTGAAGGTCGGAGCTAGAACAAGGAAGAGACATGAGAAGAGGGACAGATACAATTGGTGAAGAAGTATCATTCTTTGTATTGTCTCTCCAGAGGATTTTATTTACTAATGTGTTTATGAGATTTGAATGTGTCTTTGTTTGATGAGATAAAATGGTGAGGAAGGCTTTGGCTTCTTTATATAAGAAAATATCATTCCTTGATTTCTGGGTTTTTAATAAAAATAAAATAAAAATTTATGGAAGCCCCCACTCTTTTCAGATTCTTTAATTTATAGCCATGTAGTATATATTATTATAATGCTAAATAATTATATATTATTATTTAATGTTTTCAGTTTATTTTTTTCAGTTTATATTTTTATATAAAATTTTATTTAATGTTTTCAGTTTAAATTTATTTATTTATTTATTTATAATTGATAAATAATTATTTTATCACATTTTGATTGTTATTTATAATAAAAAATTTATTATTTGTAAGCTATAAATATTAATAGTCGTTTAGTGATTTATTTTTGAAATGAAAATAAAATAAAATAGAATTGTTAATTATGTGAAAATAAATAAATAATATAAATAATATAATTTATTTATGTTTAAATAAAAATTTGATAGTAATTGAACTATATTACTAAATGAAACTTAATAAAATATATATTTTAAAGATTTGGTGTGATGAAGAGTGTTACACCAAATTTAGTTCAACACTATTCACATTACACCAAATTTGGTAGGATGTTGTGAATTTCGGTGTTTTGTTGGAGATAAAATTACACAAAATTTGGTGTTTTAGTGTCTTGTTAGAAATGGCCTAAAAACGAGAAATTGTGAAGAAAAAAAAACTAAATATTGGATAGAAATATAATAGAGAAAAATAAATTAACCTGATTAATTTTGTTATTATATATGGGAGCTCTTGTGAGCTTATGAACTACATTGTTTAATTAATAGATTGCCAGAACCTGGAGATAACCATTTATTTTGCAATTCACTAGCGTTTATTATTATTATTTTTTGTTAATCCTCCCCTGAGCCCGGAACCAACCTGCGTCTGTACCCTCCAAGGGGCCTAAGTCATTCTGATGACCGGGGCTCGAACTCGTGATGGCGGGCACCTCAGCCGAGGTTCCTTTACCACCAGACCACGAGGTCCGGTTTAAATAGTGTTTATTATTGATTTATTTTACATAGCTAGTTTCCAAATGGTTAGACTGCAAATACAACAGAGCAGACACAACAAACTAAAAAAGCTAGTAGCAAAATACACAATCGTTTTGGCTTAACCAGGAACCTATTTAAAACTGATCAAGTAACATTAAAAAAAAATTGGACAACAGAAAATTGAATTTTCTAGTTCCAAGTTCAATATTTCTGGTCACTTTCACTGATATTTTAAGCGCATATATACACATGTCAAGTGGATAAATATAATATGCATATATTAGAATTCACTTGACATTGACATGTGAAAGAATAGGTTCCTGGTTAAGCCAAAACGATTGTGTATTGTATTTTTTTTTTAACGCTCGGTAATTATGCTATTACAACTATGAGAAATATTATAGACGATTTTACAGTCGACAATTCTACTTGCCGTATAATGATTCACGCCTGACTGCATCATCTGAGTCGTCCTATCGGATCCACGCTTGACGGTATTCCTTGCGCCATGTTGTAGATCTCCTGTAAGCCTTTTCTTTTTTAATTCGCATAATTCCACTTTTTCCGGAAATTGAAACCCAGATCTCTTGATGTAGAACCATTAATGAACCATTGATCAAACCACTGGACCAATGGGGCTTCCACTAACGATTGTGTATTGTAATGAGGAGACTTTTGTAATAAAACAATAATGCTGAATTTCTTGAAGTTTTTTTTAAGGGACGTGAAAGAGAATTAGATCTCGAAAGAAAAAAAAAATTGTTGAACTGCGTGCCGCAAACAAAAGTTCGTTTTTGTGAGCCATCACTCTGAAGAGAACGCATACATGCGGAAAATCACATTTTAAACTCCGAGAGTATCACGTTCTCACACTTGAAACACTGAACGTTTTTGACTAGCATTTTAAATTTTAAAATTGACATTTTTATCATAACAAACCTTCAAGTCAACTAGGTGACATGTACTGTTTATTTTTTGATGACGTGTCGGTTTTTTATTTTTATTTTTTTTCTTTTAAATAAAAAATAAAATACATACAGAATTCGAAAAAATTAGAAAAAATTCGAAAAAAATAAAAATAAAATCGAAAAAAATCAAAACAATTAAAAAAATCTAAAATTTCAAAAAAATATAAAAAATAACATTTCAAAACTAAAAATAAAATAAATATTTTTAAAAATTAATCCAATTATAAACCAATAAGTATATATAATATAAGAACTTGAACGGTGATTCTAGATTCTGGTTTTTAGTTTCTGATTTTTCAAAAATTTTGATTTATTAATACTTAACTTGTTAAATTTTCAAAATTAATCCTATTATTGGTATTATTTATTAAAATGATATTTATTTTAGTAATTTAAGTTTGTTTAAAAAGAAATTAACTTATAAGTGAAGTTCTTAAAAATAGTAAATAACTTTGAAATTAAATAAATAACTAATCAAACTTTAGAGAAACTAAAATATATGTTACTTATCTAAGAAGCTCCACTCATACCAAAACCTAACATATACAAATCTAAAGGCCTACCTCTGTATCTCTTAATTATATTTCAAACTAACTTACAGTATTTTAGTTAAGGTCAAAAACATTTTAAGTGGTCTATAAGATATTTTCTAGTTTCACAAAAATTTAATAAGTTAAGTATTAATAAATCAAAAATTAAAAAAAAAATCAAAAACCAAAAAAACAGAATCTAGTATCACCATTCAAGTTATTATATTATATATATTTATTGGTTTATAATTGGATTAATTTTTTCAAAATATTTTATTTTATTTTTAATTTTGAAATGTTATTTTTATATTTTTGAATTTTTCAAAAAAAATCGATTTTTTTTTAATTTTTTCGAATTTCTATGTATTTTATTTTTATTAAAAAAAAAACTGACACGTCATCACAAAATGAACAGTACAGGTCACTTCGTTGACTTGGTAAACAAGTAAACCTTTTTGATAAAAATGTCACTTTCAAAGTTTAAAGCGCTAGTCAAAAATGTTCAGTGTTTAAAGTGCGAAAATGTGACAATCTCAAGATTTAAAATGCGATTTTCCTTTTGTTACAATAGCATGTGCACAGTGTACCGTACGTACATTAACTTTTTCAACGTAACTAAACTACTGATGCTTTTGGAGACCAAAACGAAAGAACTGTGGATGCCTTTTACAATGATTACCCTTTTGTCATCCTTTAATTGTTTTGATGTGCAGTAAAGCGATTTTTTTTAAGCAAAAAAAAAGAAGTAAAGTGACTTTTTAAAAAAACAATAGAGAAATTGGGCCATATAGTCACACAAAAACACCTAATTCACAATCTATACAATTGCTCTAACAGATCTATACACGTCGTTACTATTCTATATTAATAATGTGTTGACCCTTATGTCAACCAGTGAAACCTGCAGCACAAAAAATAATTTTTAATGTTAATTATTAGGTGTAAAACAGTAAATCGTGGCTTACATTTCTCCACATCTTCCTTTTCACATCTTCCTTTTTACTTATCTAGGTAATTTCGTAGAAGTTGAAAGGTCTCCGGCACCGAGTGGAGTAACCCAGTCGCCTCCGCCTGCTTCTCTTCGATTTTTGACATCTCTTTCGCTGTTATAAACTTCCGCCTCTACTCCGCTTCTGAAGTCGGCTCCCAATCGACGGTGTTAAGTCCGCAACGGCGCCTCCCAACAACCCGTGTCTATTCCATTTAACAAACTCGATTCTTCTCGGATCTCCCAATCGACAGAGTTAAGTCTTGCTATCGATATGTCTTACATGGTTTCCATTCCACATTATTGTTATACTATACATTTTATTTAACATTTACTTTGTTATATGGATCCTAATGGAAGATTTAGGCTGCCAAGTAGATTGTTCCAAACTGGATTTGAGCCATGTGGTGAATATATTCTTATTTATATGTAATGATGCAATGTGTATATAAGTAGAATATATCGTAAAATGGAAAGACCATACATGTGAAATGGAATATATATATGATCTTTACCATTTATATTTTTGTTGTTGTTGCGATATCATTGATATGAATCTTAGTTTATGCGTATTGTTCAAAAATAGCATTTAAAACTCAATTTTATCACTTCGTTTACCTGATCAACATAAGTGTAAACTTCACACAAATTTCGTTAACCACATCTACATTTATTTTTTTGGGTTTAGGGTTTATATTTGAGTTTAGGGTTTAGTAATTAAGGTTTAAGGTTTAGAATTTAGAGGGTGAGTGAAATTGGGGGTTAGGTTTATGATTTAAATAAAATTAATAACTTTACATATTTTTAATATTTGGGCGTTTGGTTTATATTTGAGTTTAGAGTGTAGTGATTATGGTATAATGTTAAGTATTTAGGGGTTTATGATGGAGTTGTTATATGGTTTATTATTGAGGAGCTGATATGAGGTTGGTGTTATATACTATTTTGGTGATATGGAATAGAACACTTCTGAACTTTCATATCATGTGTTTTAATTTTGGTGATATATAATTGGCATGTTACATAATATAATTTAATATAACATAATATAATTGAATATTACATAACATTATATATTTGAGTTAGAGTTTAGTGATTAAAATTTAGGGTTTAGTTTTTAGAAGGTGAGAGGGTATGGTTGGGGTCGATATTAACTTCTTCCATGCAATCATGGACATTTCATAATTTCACCAATATGTATTATATTAGTTATTTTGTTCCATTCTATTTGGATCTATGGTTTATATTTGGGTTTAGGATTTATATTTGGGTTAGAGTTTAGGGTTTAGTATTTAGAAGGTGAAGGGGATGATTGGGATCAACATTAACTTTTTCTATGCAATCATAGACATTTCATAATTTCATAAATATGTACTATGTTATTTATTTTGTTTCATTCTATTTGGGATTAGGATTTATATTTGGATTTAATATTAGAAAATAATTTATAGATTATATTTGGGTTTATAGTTTTTTTACTAGGGTTTAGATTTACTAAGCAGGGGTTTGGATATATTATTTAGTTGTTGTGGTTGGTTTTATATGTATAGTTTCTAGCGGATGTTTGGATGATGTACTATGTCCCAGAGATAAAATAGCATATATGCAACCGAAATAGAATAGTATACGCGCAATCTGGTAAACATTAACTTCTTCATGCACTCATCTTAAAAATGGAATGACTGAGGTTGGTAAATGGAATACAAGATATATTGGAAGGAGATATATTTTAATCCACCAATTACTGCGCATAGCAAATCCGTATGCAGTAAATATATAAGTCATGTGGTTCTCCTCTCTTTTATAAATTACCACCAACTCACCTCTTTGTTGGGCCATATAGATTACAGTCGACGTCATCTATATTCCTGCTTCACCGGCAACTTATTGTAATAAAAGGCAGAACCGGATCATATGAGGGTTAAATGTCACCGATTCAATTGTCAAAAACATAGTCAGATTCCTAATTACATTTTTGATTTTGGGTATCTCGTAAATTCACCCAAAACAATACTGATGACAAAAGTAAACGAAGTAAACGATAAAAATCAAGGGAAATTAGGTGAGATAACCACACAAAAATCCATAATTCATTATCTAACCAAAATCACTCCCTCTCTCTTTTTTCTTCTTCCTATCTCTCTCTACTCTTTCTCTATAAAACTAATTTCACTTTTTTTTTGTGGTCATATCACAAATATGCCCAAAAATCAAACCAGCTTGTCTTGCGGCCAATTTTCGGTTGAGAAGTATTTATGTATGTTTGTCTTAATAATACGAGCATTATAATTTTCACAAAGCATATTCTGATATGCGTGCATATATATATATCGTTTGTCACACTAACATGTAGAACTTAAAAGGGAACTTAAAATGTCATATCATATATACGAAATGTTATTGTATTTTTTTTTTTGAAACTCAATGTTATTGTATTTGAAGAGAATAGTTAACTTGAAACATTCGTAGTTATATATGGAGTTCAATGTCAGATGAAAGAATACATAATAAACCCATCAGATATTCAGAATTCAGATGTTACAGAGTAACGTCATACGATAAACCTTCTTCTTTTTGGCAACTGTAAAACCGTTACAGTCACTGTGTTAAGGAAATATCTTCGACTAAAAGGATATATGTAAATACATAACTCTACAGTTTACCCTACTTGTACTACTGTATAAATACATAACTCTACATTTTATCCTAGACTAAAAATGTAAATACATAACTCTAGTTAAACGAACTATCCAAACCTTGCAATGTACATACTTTTTGTCACAGTATACGTACATGTACACATTTCTTTTTTTTTTATTCATTTTCGCAGCGTCTAGCTATGGCTGTATATTGTCGTTGATACATGTTTACTTGGCTTTTGATCATGCATGTATCTCCCATCTTTCGTATCTGTACTTTCGTTTGTACCATCTCTTTTTCTCTGGTTAAATTCAGAAAATTGGAAACATTTAAACATTATATAGCTTTCAAAAAAAAACAAGCGTTTACATTTGTCGGTCTATTTAATAATCTCGTATTATGTTTCTCCAAATCGAAAACACATTTTGGAATGATTAGGAGAGTTAATTAGGACAATGGATTAATGGACCCCACCCATTTCCTCACCAATTATTGTTCACTCACAAATTTAACATTATTCATAAATCTATATTATTAAAAGAAAAGTATCTATTTGAAAATGTTCTTATTTCATTAATTAAATTTTTTTTTTTTGCTTGTCTTTTTCAGTTGCATTTATGAATATTTTATTGTTTGTTCTTTTCAGTTACATTAATGAAATATGCTTAAAAGAATTTAAACTTCCTATTTTATTGTTTGTTTTTTTCAGTTATCTTAATGAAATATCCTTAAATAAATTTTGACATAATGTCATTTAATCAACCAAAAAAACTCATGAGTTATCTTTACATGCATAATTTTAATAATGGAGATTTTTAAAAACGTGCATCATTAAAATGTTACCTAAAACATGATGCACTAATATATAACATGCATCAATAAAACTAGAATTTGACTCACACAATTGTACAGATATTATTTTCAGTTGATTAAATTTAAAAATAATTATTTATTCAAAAAATATTTAAGAATGGCTATGTTTTTAAAAATTATATGGTATTATTTGCTCATAACTCATTTTTCATTTGATAAATTGTTAGAAAAAAACATTTAGCATAAATGAACTCAGTTGTCATTTGCTAAATTTATGGTTTTTATTTATATTTTTTATTATTTAATTATAATATTTTCATTTTATATTTGAAAGATAAATGAATTTTCTTTCAAACAATATTTTTGCAAATGTATTTTTTGTTATAATTGTTAAAAAAATATTGAGTTGCATTTCAAATAAAAAGGTAAAGATATTAAAAATATTCTAATTAAAATATGTAAATTTAATATAGTTTTAAGGAAATGGTCAAAATAAAAAAAATTACACATAAAATAATCATGATTTTTGTTAACTGAGCGGATCATTAATTATATGATATCGCACACGAAAGAAAAATTTCTGTTTTTAAAATTATCTAATTAACTTTATACTCATTTTTTTATATTTTTTATATGATATCACACATTCGTAAAAAAATAGATAGTTTAATATGCAAAAAAAAATATTACTTAATGAATATAATATGAACGAATATTATAAATACATCATTTAATAAAATAAATAATTAAAAAATGAAAATTTATATCATCAGGTCTAGTTAATTTTTGGGTTTTCTGCAAAAAAAACCCTCAAAGTGGTTTTTTTTTGCAAATTAATCCGCAAACTCAAAAACCCACGGGTCAACCCTCCAAGTGCCAGTCAAACCGCAATATAACCCTCGGCCGTATATATGTGTATTTGACTGTGTATAATTTTAACATTTTTCAATCCTACGTCGTTTTGGCGCTAATTTTTAAATGAAAAACAATTGTTGAACTCGGGGTTTGAAACTTGAACATTATGTGCATGCTATATAACCATCTCGGCAAACAAATATATTTGTTTAATTTGTTGTTCAATATATTTAGAAATCTATATAATTGCGTTTAACAAATCTATATATTTGGTTATATAGCATGCACATAGTGTTCAAGTTTCAAACCCCGAGTTCAACAATTTTTTTTCATTTAAAAATTAGCGCCAAAACGACGTAGTATTGAAAAATGTTAAAATTATACACTGTCAAATATACATATATACGGTCGAGGGTTATATTGCGGTTTTACTGGCACTTAGAGGGTTGATCTGTGGGTTTTTGAGTTCGCGGATTAATTTGCAAAACAAAACCACGTTGAGGATTTTTTTGCAGAAAACCCTTAATTTTTATATAAAAAGTACGATATCGTAAGACACATCTGAACCGGTTTAAGATCCAATAATGGGAAACGGATTTCGGGTTTGAATTAAAGGTCACGTTCGTCCATGTGAGCCTTGTCTGGCCAAGCCCCTGCATTCATGGGTCAAACATCTGGACCGTTCATTTCTAACATGCCTTCACCGTCAGCCCTCCGATCTTACATGCACCGGTCCTTCTAACGCACCACACCAGTTTTAGAAAACCGTATTGTAATTGGCTATACTCATATTTAGAAGGGCTTATTTATCAAATAACCAAAAAAATAGAAATTAAATTTGTACAGAGAAAGAAGAGAGAGATAGGAAGAGAAAATAGAAGATAGTAAGAAATTTTGGTTAGTTAGTGAATTTATGTTTTGTGTATGGTTAGTAGACCTAATTTTCCTATTTAGAAAGCTGGGCGTAATCACATAATCACTCATATGTAGAAAGTGATACAAAATAGAAAAAATTGTCAAAACAGATCAGAAAAACAACTACATTGTTCATTTGCCATAAATTTCTTTTTAATCTATTTTAGACTGAAATACCCCTGGACAGCTTTAAAAATTCATATTAATTATTTTAAAAATCAGAAAAATATGAAAAAAATATTCAAAATGTACATAAATAAGAAACAGTTATATGAAAAATAATTGTGTTGATTAAATATTAATAGATTACAATTTTATATTTTGATCTACGGATGATAGAAAACATAATCTACTTTCTACGGGGAAGTAGATTATAAATTCGGTTAACAACATAGATATCTACAACTCGTAAAACATAATATCTACAAATAAATACAATTCTACCTTTGTAGAATACGCTAGCTGCCATTTCCCTAATTTCTGAAATACGGTAGATTTCATTAACTATAATTTCCTAATATATCTACGAACATGTAATCACAAAATCGGCATATTTGCCAATATTCTAGGAAAGTATGACTTCTTTATCTACCAATATATTGTATTCTACCGCTATTGGGTTACGCAATCTACTATTTTATCTACTTTCTACGGACAGTAGAATGTATATTTTGCCAAGTTCGGAGTGTATATTTTCCCTAAATCTTTTCAAAATCTGTTGAGAATATATTTTCTAAATCTATAATTTCCATAATTTTCCACTACAAGAAAACGTGCCCATAACAACGAACGACGAATTTCGTCGTAAACGCCATGTAAATTTACGACGAATAGATTTCGTCGTAAACTCCATGTAAGTTTACGACGAATGTACGTAGAATGAGAAATACGTCGTAATCATTACAACGAAGCATGTTACCGTTATATTTAGGTGAAAACGTGTATTCAATGTGCTTTAACTTACCTAATTTCGTCGTAAAATCGTTGTAAATAATATGTTAAAACCATGTAAAATCCATGTAAAATATTCCTTGTAAAATCGTTGTTATATTTCAACTACCCAACTCGAAAATTTCTCTATATATATGTCATTTCCCACAACTCTCTTCCTCACAACACACAAACGGGAGAAAAAAAATCCGAAAAAAAATCAGAAAAAAAAAGATTTCAAAAAAAAATCTAAGAAAAAA
>NC_027753.1:31073946-31077689 GCF_000695525.1 Brassica oleracea var. oleracea
TTTTACATCGAAATGTTTACGAGTGATTTACAACGAAAGTATTTACGTGTGCTTTACATCGAAATAATTACGTGGGCTTTACGACGAAGACTTACGTGGCGTTTACGACGAATCCTTTCCCTGCGCTTTACGAGGAATATATTTCGTCGTAAACGTAACGAGTCGTTTACGACGAAACCTCCGTTACGACGGACGTTTAACAACAAAACGTCTTTCGACGTTAATTCGTCGTAACACCCCGTTTACGACGAATTTACAACGAATACTGCCCTAGTAAAAAATATGTTTTCTTGTAGTGTTCGTGTTTCCTAAGTTAACTTTATTTTATAATCGTGTTCTTCTTGTTCATCACAAGATTTCTACAATTTTTTTTGAAACCGCCAAATTTTTTGAATCTCTTGTTGAATATGATGCATATTTATGTTTCTTGTGGGTTGTAAAAATTTGATCCCGTAAAATATGGAGATTTGTTGTTAATAAGGAAAAATAAGGTAGAGTGCTAGATTTGGAATCGACAAGTTCCTTTGAAAACCTAAGGATTATGGCTTTCGAGAATTGAATGAGATATTGTTCTTGTTAAACAATTGACTATAACTTGTTACATAAACTTTAATTTCTAAAAAACTAAAATCGAACTTGTTTAACACTAAACTCTAACTTGTTAAACACTATGTGAGAGTTAGGGTTTAGGGTTTGAACCTAATGTGATTTAGAGTTTAGGGTTTGAATCCTATCTTATTTAAGGGTTTGGGTTTGAACCCTACGTGAATCAATATTCATACGATTTATTACAACAATGAATCAATAAAATAGTAGAACCCATACGAGTTAAATCGTAACTCGATGAACTCATAAATTAGAACCCAAAACATGAACCTAACAATGTATCCATAACGTAACATTTAAGCACTTAAGTCTTTGAGAGTATTGAGGAATCAAGACAGCGGAACATACATATATGCGTCTAAAAAGAGGACGAAACAAAAGATGAAGTAAACATGGCTCTAACCTATTAGTCGTGAAACCCAGAGTATAACTTGTCTGAATAAGAACATGACAAAACTTGCAATCTCTCTGCTTTTTTTTTGTAAAGAACTATAATCTCTTTTCTGTCTTTGTAAGGTACTATACTGAGATGTTGTTCAAACATAAATTTCATTGCAAAATCATTCCAGTTTCGTTTCAATAGCTTACAGAGAGACCCACATGTTTTTACTTAATATACAAAAGAAATGGTTCTATAGAAAAAGTTGCAGGTTTGTTGGAGTAACCATAACTCATACATGATGGCAAAACCATAACTCATACATGATCATGTGAAAGGCATCGAATCTAACTGGTGGCGAGTTCCCTTGAAAATACTTCTAAATCTGCAAATCAACAAGACCCCAATCGTATTCTTGATCAGAAGCGGCGATCCCTCTTACGCTCTAGCACCAACGTCGTGACAAGTGACAAAAAAGTGATCAGCTCCTAACGTTCTGTTCCAATAAGGATACTTTGCTATCAATCCATCAACGTAAATCTGAACAATCATACGATGTTCCCTGCAAATAAAACATCAAACTTCCCATGAAGATTGTTTAAAGAACCAAAATTTAAAGTGAATCAAGTTAGAAAGATTCTTACTTTGGCACGCATGTTGTGACAAGAGACATGGACGAAGAAGAGATCTGCCTCCTCTGGATCTAAGGTGCGGAACTGACTCTCCCTGATTTTCTGGAAGAAGTAACCTCCACTGGTGTATTTTTCGGTGAAGGAACGTCGAGACTAATTGCTGGTGAATTATCTCTGATTAGCTCCCGAGGGGCAAAGGAGATACAATGATATTAGGGTTACTCGTTTTTGATTTCGGGTAAATGAATATCCTTTTACGATTTTTTTATTTTTCAGTAAACATTTTTTTTAATAACTTAATTATAATAAAACGAAATTAGATTTAAGATAGGGGTTTAATTGGGTTTCCAGAAAATGTTATACTATATGGACAATGTGTTATTCATTTTATGGCAAGGAGACAATGTATTTGTTGTTTTGTTCCATTTTTACAAATTTCCCTACAAAATATTAAGGATGAGATGGTGGAATAAAATTATGAAAGTGAAAAAGGTAGTTTCCACTTTCCACTGATATTTTGAATGTTTCTTTATATAAATATTTTATTTCCTAATTGCTAAATGAAAGAATAAAAACACGTAATAATCTAGAAATACTCACTTTTTGAGAGTACTAATCAAAACTTTTATTTTATTTTCGGTTTTCAGAATTTAGAGATTTGAGATATCGAAACTCAAAAGGACAATGGTGTTTCTATAAACTTGCAGCCACAAACTTTTAATAGTAAAAATCACATTTCTTTTACTTATCTTGCGATTTTGCAAGATTGACTGAATGTATAACTATGAAACCAGTATTATGGAGAATTTAAACTAAATCAAGGATATTTTAATATTTCATAATATTTATTATTAATCTTAACATTCATCGAATCTACATTATAATGAGCCAGTTTCATCACTCCTGATGCGACACATCAGCAGGTAAGTGAACCCCACTTTTAAAAAGTATGAAAAAATGTAAAATTTGTGGCTCGAACCCGGATTAATGGGATATAAACACCAACATTTATACCACTAAACTAAATGATACTTTGTACATTGATTACCGAAACTAATATATATTTATGAAGGATTTCTTATAGTGGATCCACACATAACTGTAATGTTTCAATACTCACGTGTAACTTTGATCATCGAAACCTATTTAGTAAAATCCACATTCTGGCCCAATAAAACTTATAAGTGGGCTAAATCTCTTTTGTATGTATCTAGGATTTTTATAGTACTATGTCTCCACCGATAAACCGAAGCGTTACCCTTTTAGCTTATCAAAAAAAATTCTGAAACTTTTCATCTTCACCTCTCTATATCTCAAACGATTAGTTATGGTACCGTTTCACCTCTGAAACGATCCGTCTCAGTATATATAATTCCTCAAACAAACCTTGAGACCCATATCTCTTATTAAATTACTCTTAAATTGAACTGTCGCAGCTTTTAGCCAACCTTCGAAAAAGTCAGCCTCCAGTGTTGTTGTTGCTTAATCGGTCGTTGTCCCCGCCACCTTTCTCCACCTAGAACATAGTACCCAGGAAAAGGTATTGACAATTTGACTTTCTATGGAATACTATATACCATATTTGTTTAATCAATATTCAAGCTATCAGTTTTAATACTTTAAGCGTATGTTTCTCTGGGCAGAATTCCGAGATCCACGGTTCTATTCCAGTTCGTGTGAATCACTACCATCCATCGCTACGATAGGGGGTCGATCGTGAAAGTTGATTGATCGCTTTGAAGTTGTCCGATTAACTAATATGATGTAAACTCTGTTCTGATGGGCTATAACGGAAAGTTATTTGGTTGCTAGGACTTATGTTATTGGTTTGATTTTAAAACAATGCCTTTTAGCTTAGTGTCATCTTGAGACTTAAAAACTTGAAATTTATTGGTCAGATAACTTCTTCTCCGACATTAACAAACATGTTGCGGTGAACTGCATCGAGGGACATGACAGTAATTAGAAGATAGATAGGGAACAAGGTGTTGAAAATGAGTGTGTCTGGCTTGGTGGAGCTCAATATACTCAAGAACCTCACCGTCTATGTTGTTGCAGGCTCTCTAGGTCGATTCAAATCTCATGCCAGCAACATAGTGTTTGATGTATTCATAGCTACTTGCCAA
>NC_027753.1:31077814-31093116 GCF_000695525.1 Brassica oleracea var. oleracea
GAGCACAGTGAGAACATTCTTCCAAGCAGTGAAGGTGACGTAAGATTGGCAGCATCATCGGGCCCGTCTGTTTTCGGAGACAAGGTCGATGAGGAATGTGATGCAGCAGGTCCTCCAGAGATTTCAGACGCTCAGAACAACCGCAAGCGCTGCCGTGAGTGATTGGAAATATCTATTATATTCCTATCAGCCCGTCAACGTCTTCTCTATGCATTTTTAAAAACTGCTATTATCTTTGTTTTCCATCATAAACTTTTGATATTTTTTTCCTTGTATGTTTTCTCTGTTCGGAGATTTTATTTCTATTTTGGATTATTAATGAAACGTCGACAGGTTCTAACTCATATAAGATATGTCAGTGGTGTATTTTTTTGGTTTACATATTTCTGACATTTTTTTTGTCTACCATAAACTATTTTTAACAAAGTCGAGTAAAACTCTAAAAATAAATAATTTTGCAACCGTATAATTTTATAAATTTTTCTAGAGTTATTTTTTTTTAAAAAAAATAGTTTATTACAATTCTATATTTTGAAATTAATTTAGGTAAAATAAGAATATAACTTAATTTATTGTTCGATAAATTGTTTAATTTTTTGAATTCAAGTTTTATATTTTGGTCCTTACACTATTTATTTTATATATTAACAACTACCTAAGTAAATACTAAACAACTTCATAAACTTTATCTTTTGAACATGAAAGCGCTAATAACGCTAATGGTTGATCAAATCATTACGAAAATAATGCATACGAATTCGCCGGTCATTCTTATATTAATTTAATCAAACTGTGTGACTTCTAAATGTTATCTTCATCACCATTATATACAACACGGAAAAACAAAAGTGGAAAAAAATAAACGACAAAATTCCGTACACAAAACTACACAACGATCAATAACTTATCCGGCTCCGCGCAAGCGCGGAGGCTATACCCCAAGTTTTATAAATGTTAGATTGTTTTTACCTAATTGTTTATGTCTTGGAAATAATTCTCCTCACGCTGCTGCTAACTTCTTTCTTTTAAAAAAAAAATAATATTTATCAACATAAATTAAACCCGAACCCGTTTTTAGTAACAGAAAAGTGGAAAGAGAGTGTGTTTTTGGTTACTTAGTCAATTTTGGTTTTTTTTAATGTCACTGGATGCAATTTCTCTATTTTCTTATAAATGTTAGATTGTTTTAACTAAGTGAACCGGTTTTTATCTCCACCTAATAAATTTTTCGTACACAAACCTATCCGACGTGATCCATTTAAGAGGCGGTACATATATGTAACCGATACCATTTTCAACAAAAGGCATTTAGCCCGGAAAAATGGAATTAATGCATAATTACCCGCATTACCGGAACTCTCTGAACATAGGAGACTGTATAATCCTCCTATTAGACCCAGTCATGATTAGACCTTCCAACCAGAGTAGCTGGAAACCGGTTACTTCGCAAAGCAAGCAATTTATCCGATCCAATTGACGCACACGAAACAGGAATAACATGGAAGGGACGGTGACAATCGAAAAAAAGCACTTACAGATGTTGAAACGCCACCCTTCAAGCAAGAACACGGGCTGCTACCTTATACTGAGGTAACATTGCATCTCTTCTCCAAGAATCCAATGTTTCATAAAACATATTAAGATGTATTGCCATGTCGTTAGAGAGAATTAAAGGCTGGTGTTCGCAGAGTTCTCTATGTTTCTTCAACTCACATACGTCTCACCAATTCTGTGTATATCTCTGTCTGGCGACCTCACTTCTTACATGGATGTTTCAAACATACATGCTCGGTACTCCACCTTGAAGGGACTATGTTTTAATCCACAATATTAAGAGTGACCATTGTTAACTTGTTAGTTTTTTCTTTTTGTGTTAAAAAAAATAGTTTTTTTTTTGGAGAAGTCAGTAATATTCGTTATGCTATGGTAAATTAATATTTTCCTGGTATAAGAACGATTCCCTGGTATAAGAACGATTCAGTTACAAAAAAATTCCCTGGTATAAGAACGATTCAGTTACAAAAAAAAGAAGAACAACTCTACGACATTTTGATACGATAGATATACATGTATCTATAGTTATTTATCGCAAATTCGCAATAGATTATCCACACTACAAGAAATATGCACATTCTTAGCACACGATAAACGCTATGGTAGAACTTTCATAGCGAAACTTGAAATGCTATGTCATCGGCAGCCATTATAGGTATCCCATCTACGATAACATTTATTTAAATGCTATGAAATGTGCATGTACGATAGCAATATTTCAATGATGTTATTAACTTAGATATAACACTATTTTTTTGTTACAAATTGATTATGATTTATATATTCGTGCTATGATAGATCTTACTGCAATTAACAAAAAAATGAAGGAGAAGAACATGAAGGCCAGATCTGTGTCGCAGAGTTGAGAGTGAAAGAGAGAGAGAGAGAGGGAGAGGAGAAAATAAAAATAAAAATTAGAAGGAATAAATCTTAACCTTTAGATCTAAGTTAATCTAACGGTTCAAAAGTGTGATCCATGTATTTTAATCTGATTGGCCAGACAATTTTGTTTCTGTTTTTCTATTTTTATTTTTGTTTTGTCTTTCCATATTTGATAATTTGTTTTTAAGTGATTTTTATTAGTTATATCTTATTTCAAATTTAATACTTTGCAGTCTATAATTTAAGTCCAAATTTTTATTTTTTTAACCTAATAAACTGATATTTATTTTATGAATTGATGTTTAAGTTTGAAAATATTAGATTAATATTAACATTATGATTTTGGTCATCATTTTTAAATTTGCATGTTTATAAAAAATCTGATTTATAATTTGTTTATAAATTTGTATGTTTGATTCAAAATTTGAAAAGTTTTAAATTTAAATTTTATGATTTACAAAAAAATATGATTAAGAGTAAAATTTAGTTTTATGGGCATGACTGGTTCAAACGCAGCGGTTGCGGTTGCGGGAGTTTGTGGATGCGGGCGGTTGCGGTTTCTAGCGGTTTTAAGAGATTTGTACGACTGGTACTGCGGTTAAAAATTGGTGCGTTTGTGGGTGACTTATGACTGGTTAACTACCAAATGCAGTAACAATCAAATAATAAATTAACAATATTTACATTTAATATAATTATAAAAATATTAAAAATCATAAAATTATAATAAATATAAAATTTATATTTAGAAAGTTATAATTTTAATTTTGAAAATTTATTGAAATTGTTTTTATTATAAAATTTTATAATATTAATTAAAATATAATAGATATATTTTAATATTTTCATAATTTCAATTTTAAAATTTTTATTAAATATTTTTACTTTTGTATATATATTGTTTTAAAAAAAATAGAAAAAAATTACCCTCCCGCAACCGCAAACGCTAACTGGAGCCATCTTTTGAATTTATGAGATTCAGAGCAGTTTGAAGCGGTTTAGAGCGATTTGAGCGATTGTTGCAAACTGCCGACAACCGCTACCAACCGCAAAAGCTGCGTTTGCGGGTGGTAGCGGGAAAACCAGTCGCCCCTTAAGGTGTTGATGTTGTAATATGAGGTTTAAGGTTAAAATTTAGTGTTTTGGATTAATATTGGAAAATAATAGATTTGAATACTAGAAGATTTGTAGTTAAATATTTAATAATTTAGATTTGAAGTTTATATTTAGAATATTGAATGTTTAGTTTACGTTTGAAGTTAAGATTTAAGATATAGAGTTTGATTAAAGATTAAAGATATGTGTTTAGGAAATTATAGATTAAGATTAAAAAGATTAAATTTTGATTTTAATTTTAAGATTTGAAGTTATAGCATCAAAAGATTAGAGGTTTAAAGGTTGTCTTTAAAGTTTAGGGTTTAAAACAATGTTTAGAGTTTAAAATCATGTTTAGAGTTTAGGGGTTCAAAGAGCTTTTCTTATCATTATAAAAATGATATTATATGTCTTTGATAGCATTGTTGAAACCAGTTAAAAAATATCTTTGGCGCTTAAATCTAATTTTTCGTTAAGTGTTGGCGGTATCTGTGACTTTATATTTCCGCTCGCTTAATTTTTAAAATAATATTAATTAAGTGCTATTTTAGGTTTCACTCTACTATAGCGTTTATCTAATGCTATAATATAATACAGAAATATTTAAATCATCTACGACAGCAGTTCAGTGCTATAACAATGTGCTATCAATGTAGACTTTTTTTGTAGTGCCATCTTAAGGAGTCTAGGAATGGAATTCGATTAATCATTTAATAAAATTGTAAAATCAAGCGTTTTAAATTTATACTTTACTATATCCTTGTATTGTCCAGGAGGCACCCGCGGACGATATGATTAGTCTACGTCCACGGTCCATATACGTACGCGGAACGAAAGCGAAATATTTAAATACAAGAAAATGCATTATAATATTGAGAAATGCAAATGATTAGACCAAAATTCTGTTACTGAATAATAGAATGTTAGACGATGTTCTTACACTATATATAAAAACACGAACCTATTAAATACGTAGTATGGACATTATTTATGAATAGACTAGACGAGAGCCTGAAGAAATGGGTGACACAAAAGAGGGAGTCACATGGCCTGAGAGAGCCCATGTGACGATCATGATGATATCTTTATATAATCATTGATCTCATATCGCTATTGACATTTCTTACCATGAATGATTTTCCCCTCTCTAGAATATTGTAATAATTTGTTAAAATACAATATAAGTGTTGACAGAAGATATACAATATAAGAGGAGGAGTTTGAGAGAGAAAGTAGATCTAAAGTTTGGGTCCGGCGAGCAGCCGGTGCGTGAGCGTACGTGTCGTCGCCGGAGCTCCTCGAGATACTCTTACGATGTGGGGCTTGCGCTTCTCCTTCGTCTCCTCTATTCTCCGCCTTGTCTGAGCTCAGGTTTAGATCTTCTCCGTGGCGGATCTAAAGTTGGAGTAAAGACGCGGTCGTTGTGAGGTTTGGCGCGGTGAAGCTAATCGTTTCTTAGTCAGTTGATGTTTTTTTTCCGGGAGGGGGAGGCTCCTACAGCTCCGTCGCCGCCGGCTTTGTCTCCGGGAGGTGGACGCTTCTTCAGATCCACCGTCGTCGGTTTTGTTTCTGGAGGGTGAAGGCTCCCTCAGTCTTGCGTTGCCGGCTTTAGTTTGTTTCAGTTAGTTGGATCGGTTTTGGATCTCGTTGGTGCTTTGAGTGTGTTGTTTGGTTCGTGGTTCCAAGTGCTTTGTTCTATCGGACGAGCTCTCGATTGGATCGATGTAGCTCTCCGAAGTGTAGACAAAGCGTGGAAGAGAAGAGTTGGCCTCGATGGAGGCTTCGGTGTTTCTGAGCTCGAGGTTTGCGGTGGTGGAGCTCCGGTGACGTCTCGAGATGGTGGCGGTCAAGTCGAGGCGGAAGAGACGCGTGTCGTGCTGATGGGATTTTATCCTTCCACGCGCCCTGCTTCCTTGACGCGCGGGCCTACCGAAATCGGTCGAGTTTGGTCTGGGTCTCAGGCCTGTTAACTTGTCTTAGTGGCTAATAGGATTTTTGGCTTTTTGTTTGGTTTTGTTTGGTTTGGCATCGGACTGTATTATTGGGTTTAACTCCTTTATTAATATTAAAAAAAACTTGTCGGGGAAAAAAAAAAAAGGATATACAATAAGCTTGTAACAGCGTTTCTAAAAGCATCTATTTGTGTTTTTGTGAATGTGTAATGACTTGTTAAATGTTGGTGCCAAGTTGTTCGTTATCAAAAAGTCAAGCATTTTAATTACTTCTTATCAGTATTTGGCTCTGATTGAAAAGTATTCTTAGAGTGACTTTCGTAGAGTAATATTCCTTATGTTTCACAATAGATGATGTTTTAAAAAAATGTTTGTTGTTTCAAAATAGATGATGTTATAATATTTTATATTATTTTTAACTTTATTGAAAATTGTGTAACCAATTAGATTTTGTAGTCATTTTTATAATTGGCTGAATGATTTTTAAATTATATTTTTAAAGTCATTTTTAGAAAATGTTAAATTTCTTAATCTTTGTGCATTAATGCAAAACATCATCTATTGTGAAACGGAGAGAGTATTAGTTTCCACCTAGTTACGCTAATATTTGTCCAGTCAAGCTGACAATCATCACGCTGTTCAGAGTAAATGCTTTCGTCATTTTCTGCTTTTTAGAGTAAAGTTTTTCTTTTCTTCTCTCCAGAGTAAAACTTCTACTCCAAAATACATTTTTTCTCTTATTTCTTATTTCGCTCAGTTATGCTACTTTTATTTCTTCTCATTTGCGCCAGCTTTCCCAATCACACTCAATTTTATTATATACTCCCTCCGTTCTTAAAAGATAGACTTTTTAGTATTTTCACACATATTAAAAAAATACATTAAACTGTCATAATAAATGTATCGTTTTCTATAATTTTCAGTTTTCAATAATTTTTAACCAATAGTGATTCAATAAAGTCAATTAATTTTTTCGAAGTTTATAATTTTTTTATAAAAAACATAAAAAATACATATTTCTGAAACAATTTTTTTTTTTAAAAAGTCGAACAGATGGAGTACTACTTAATAATCATTACGGTGTAATAAGGTGTCCCAAATCCCGACGACCCATCAACTTATTGTAGTAGTACTATATATTCTGCACAATCTTTGGGATACTTTTCACAATCCTTGCTTAAAACGACTAAAGGAGTAACGGTGGAGAAACAAACAGTTAGATGATGTTGGCACTAGCAGAAGAGAACAAGCAAAATATACAATGCTGGAATGGACCTCGACAGGTTTATGATCAAACATTTTTATATAATTATTTGGATATATTGTTTTAAAGTTAATTTTTTAGTTTCGAATCTAAATCTTAATTTCTCAATTTAGTCTACCTAAAGTTTAGAGGGATAAATAATTTTTTTTTGTCTCACCCAAATTCTTCTTAAAAAAAAATCATGCAGTGCGACTGTATTGCATTTTTAGACTAACAGTTAACTCTACATTTAAATTTATTTTACAATCAGCTAAGAAGCTACCAATCAAATGGACTATCAATTTTCGCCATTTAATGTTTACAAAGAAAAAGTGTATTCTATATTTTACTTTATATTTCACAAGAAATATATAATGTGTTCTATATTTTTTCATTTTCACTTTTTTTACATTCATCTCAGTTTCACCTTTCTAAGTATTCTCGTTTACTCCCAAACTTACCGGTCATACCCGAAATCAAAATGAAGAAAGCTTTATACACTCTAGAGCTCAGTATGCTTTTCAGTTCTAATGCTAAAATTGATTTCTTTGACCTATGTTATTAAATGAAAGATTGTATACGAGAAATTCAAAGCAGCAAAGGAAAAATTTAATAGCTAAAAAGTTTATTTAGGAAATTCAAACCCAAAATGATTGGATCATGTGTGATTAAGTATGAAATCAATGCAAAATTTATAATAGTCAGTAACTCTAATGATTTATATGTAAATGGTATGATAAGATGCACTAATTTACTATTGGATAACAAGCGTAATTCATATAATATCATCAAGGATATCTTTTACTTTTACAATGAGTTGTCATAATTTTATATTTAGTGTGATAATTATTCTTATGGAAACCCATCATCATACAATATGAAAATTTTCAATTATTCTTAACTATTCATATACATTTTTCTAACGGTTTTTCGCAGTTAAAAATCACAAATGTATACAGAGAAATTTACTAGAATGACTCAAATTCGTAGCTTAATTATTAAATATCTATTTTAAATTATAAAATGGTTTATTCATACTCATACTATAGATCTTATAAATTTTTAAAAGATGTTATTACTTAAATGTCATTACTAACTATTTATATTTCGGTGGGATCATACCATCACTAATGCACCGGATCTTATCAAAATTCTGCAGTTAAGCGTAAAAAAATATATTTATATTTCAGCAAAATTATTAATTATAGCAAAATTATCATTAATTTTTTATGTACAAATTGTATATGGAGAAAGATATTTATATTATATGCAAAAACTGTTAATATATCACAGAACCCTCATAAAAAAAATGTTTGAAGGAAATCATTGGTTAATGATGATTTGGATTTAATAAACAGAATTGTAATTTCGAAATTAGTATATTCTAGTTGAAAATTTAATCAAAATGATATGGTATTATGAAGAAAACTCTCATTGTCCGTAGAGACGTAGAGTAAGGTGTTAATGTAATAATAAACCGATATATTTGTGCTATTTTAGTAACTTTTATGTATAAAAAAACTTATTAATTTTGGACTGTTGTACGAGACAAAAATGAAAGAGCGGGTTTTCTTTTTATCTCTTATCTAATGTCACATCGTCACTTTTCACTCCCACTATTCAGATCCGGTCCTGCCAATTAGACTCAAACTGATATGAGAAATTTACGACTATCATGTTATCGAC
Organism: Brassica oleracea var. oleracea; assembly: GCF_000695525.1. Lineage (NCBI taxonomy): Eukaryota > Viridiplantae > Streptophyta > Magnoliopsida > Brassicales > Brassicaceae > Brassica > Brassica oleracea. The sequence goes on from NC_027753.1 coordinate 31,086,227, forward strand.
TCATATCAATCAAACCATCGGCCTTTACGTTGAACAACTGATAACATATGTTGTTTTAAGATTGTGAGAGGCACGATAGACGCCAATTGAAAAGAACTGTGAATTGATCAATAGGAAATACAAGAATATGAACTCTTTAAGTTGTATCCCACCATAAAGAACATTAAGTTCCTAGATAGGTCTGGGCATTCGGGGTTTCAATCAGGTTTCGGTTTAGTCTAATCGGGTTTTGATTTTTCGGGTTTATCAAAATCAGCCCCATTCAGGTTATATGAAAATTCGGTTCGGGACCGGTTCGGGTGTTATCGGATTCGGGTCGGAGTTAGTAAATCTTCAAAGAACCGGTACAACCCGATGTACTTTCGGATTCGGATCCCAATCGGTTCTTCGGTTTAAATGTATCTGATTTATATCTATTTTGTAACAAAAAAATAAGTAAAATCGGTTCTTTGGTTTTAAAATACTTGATTTATACCTATTTTGTAACCAAAACATAAATAAAATCAGTTCAAAAAAAAAGAAAAGAACATCAAATGTGATCATTCAAAATCAAGTGAAAGGTAAACATAGTTATTGATCGAAAGAAAACCAAATAAATAAAAACATAAAACGAAAACCAAGTTCTCATGAAATGAAAAACATTATTCAATGAAAACAAAACCAAAATTTAAAAACTTCAACCTTCAACCGCCACCTTCTACCATCAATCTTCATATAATAGATAATTATTTTAGATGTTCAATATATTTGGAATACATATTAGGAATTGAGATCATGTTTGGTACAAGTTCTTTTTGGGAATTTTGAATGTTTCGGGTTCTATCGGGTATCTATTTAGGTTCGGATTCGGTTCGGATAATATCCATAACCCGAAATACCATAAAAAAAGATCAATTCGGTATTTACGCCGGGTTCGAATCGGTTTGGATTCATTTTTATCGGATCAGATTCGGTTCGGGTTTACGGGATCGGTTTATTTGCCCAGCCCTATTCCTAGAAAATAAGTTAACCAAATCTAATGTTATAAATGCCATGAACATAAAGTATATAATGTTGAGTGTATGGTCGATTTGAAGTACTTTATGTCTTTATGTATAAAGTATAACTAGGTGTTTTCCTGCGCCATGTGCAGTAAGAAACTTTTTAAGTTTAACTTATATTTAAAAATAAATTTTATTAAATATTATAGATTTTACTATTTTCTTACTAATATTTAATATAGATTTAATATATATTAAATCAATTTGTATAAAACTAATAAAAATGATATAAAATTGTATAATTATACAATTTTATATCATTTTTATTAGTTTTATACAAATTGATTTAATATATATTAAATCAATTTGTATAAAACTAATAAAAATGATATAAAATTGTATAATTATACAAAAATAATAATATTTCGAAATTTGAAATGTTATATATGAATATATTTATTTTATAGATGATGTATGAGCTATTACCATATTTAAAAAAAGTTTAGCAAAAGAAATATCAATATTGAATGTAATATATGAATTATTACCATATTCTAATAAGTTTGCCAAAAATATAAATCAAGATTAAATGAAATTATCCATGTTATATTTTTCTGGAAACTATGTCATCAATTTCAGTAGTCATATCATATTTGTTTTGTGAAATTGATTGTAGAGAAGACATATGGCAAAATCACTTCGCAAATATACTCTAGGGATGTGATTATATAAATGTTGAGTGTCGTGACTCATGTCGAGAAAATTAACATGACACTAAAATAAGTTTTTTATATTTTAATTTAGTTGCCATATTAATTCATATGGGCTAATATTGTTGTTGATAGTGGGTAGAGTAATGTGTAGCTTGAATTGTTTGGGCATCACGCAACTAATTAGAGTGGGCCTGTGCTACACACTCTAGGGTTTCGGGTCCACGATTTTTTTGTCTGAACTACAGTTTTTATTTTTTTAAAGAAAAGATAGACGCGCCAAAAATATAAATGCTAAACTTTCAAAGCAAAATATCCAATAAAAAATCCTCCAAACTTGAAAAAATAAAAACCATAACCATCTTCAATGTCATTACCTTCTGTTACTGCTATGTACAACCATTACTTTAGACATTAGTCAAAGATCAATGGTGATGCAAACCTAAATTTTTTTTCTTTCCAAATCCCTAAGAAAGATCAATACCAATAACTTTAGCTGGTTCTTCTCTTTCCATAATGTTATCACCAAGCTTCACCCCGAGCTGCCCTTTCCCCCCAGACCCAAACGCATATAGTGTCCCTGACTCCGTCATTGCAAATGTGTGACCAGTCCAGGGAAATGACACTGACTTTGTCAAACTCACATGAACCACACGCTCTTTTGTCTCCTTCAACGATGAAACCAGCCTCGGCGTAAGAGTATTCTCCTCCAAATCTCCCTGCTAAAATGCAGACCATATCAAGAACATTGTCTCAAACCCTTAAAACAAGAAAAAAACAGACTTACCTGACCAAGATTGGCTTCACCATAGCCGAATGAGTAAACCTGACCATCATCACATACAACAAAGGTTGTGTACTCTCCAGCGGCTACGTGTACAGCTTTAACATCTTTTAAACCTTCAACGACCTTAGGAGCCATCTCCAACTCTTCTGTTCCGTGACCCAAGCAGCCATACCGTCCCCATCCCCAAGTGCACACTCTCCCATCTCTCCCAACTACAGCAGCATGCCATGCCCCTGCTGAGATCATAACCGGTTCCATCTTCAAAAGACTAAACTCCTCAATCAACCGAGGCTGTTTCTCACTAATTGTTGAACCATGTCCAAGCTTCCCACCCAAACCGCATCCAACAGAGTACACCGACCTAAAAAAAAAAAGAACAGTTAGCACATATAAAAACAAATGGGAGCAAACATTACAAGGAGACTCACATGCCAGTGGGGTGAAATGCTAGAGCAAGGAGATAGCAAAAGCCAGCAGCAATTTGTACAACAGGGACGTTCTCTAAGGCTCCCAACAAAGGTTGAGGCAACAAACAGTTAAGGTCGGTTCCATGACCGAGTTTTTCATCCTTCCCCCATGATAGTGTATACACTCTTCCTTCTCTAGACAAAACCGCTGTGAAGTGATATCCAATAGCAGCTTGAACCACGAAGATTTCGGTTAAGGACTTGACTCGCTGAGGAGTTGTGATGACCTTAGTTTGTTGAACCTCTAATCCAGGGTCGCTAAAACAATCTTTTCCAAAGGCATACACTTCACCAGCATCACTTATTAGCATTGTTCTATCAGCTCCAAGAGCTGCTTGAATGATCCGTATCCCATCAAGTGACCTGCAAACAATCAGGGCCGGATCTGAGAATTTGGAAGCAATAAACATTCTTAAGAGTTTTATAAAAAAAAAAATAATAATAATTGGAAAACTTATGCTTATGTAAGCTACAAAAAAATTTGGGGTCAAACCCAATATATTTTTGTTGGGCTTGGCCCATATCCGGCGATGCCAACAACCAAACTGAAGAAGGGTAAGAGAGATGAGTCACCTGATTGGTTGTGGCTGCCAAGTGTCTTCAACGGTTCCATGTCCGAGTTGTCCTGAACCGTTGGATCCGAAAGAGTAAACAACACCCTTTGATGTGACGGCGATGCTATGACCAGGACCAGCAAGTGCCTGTGATTTTTCCCGCCTGTAACCAAATTCACCAGCTAGCAAGAAACTCAGAACCAGCTTCCATGAGCCTCCGCATTTCCTTTTGATTTCTTGGCGTTCTTCCTCTCCCATACGTTTGAATATCGCCCTCTTTTGGCAGATGTCGAGAGCTGCAACTTCCGAGATGGAGAGTTCAAGGTCCGGAGAGAAGTTTGCCGGTTTCCTAAAGAAGGAACATGTTGCCTGAAGAGAAAAAAGAAACAACCAGAACAGCATCAACCACATGGGTTGAATGAAACATTAGTCTTGACGTCCATATATTAATTTTGAAGGTTTTTTACATATGCTGGCAAAATTAAGAAAAAAATATTTTTATTAAAGTTTTTAAATAAATATTTATAGCCTCTAAAATCTCATATCAGAAGAAAAAAGAGCATAATTATCATCACTTGCCTCGAGTTTGGCAAGGTCACGAGGATCCAAGTCACATGTTGTGAGAACATGAAGGGCAATGGAAGGACAAGAAGCCAAGAAGAATTCACCAGGAGCAGAGTTTCCAAGGAATTGTCGTTTCAGAGACACAAACGAGGGCAATTCCATAGCTATTGTCGGATTCTCTGGGATGATGCTATGGAGTTGCAACGTAGCAGCAGGGCTAACACCATTTGATGTTGCAGTAGTAATAGTAGTGTCCATTGGTCACTGCTCCAGTTTTGCAGAGCCCTAGCCAACTGTTTTAAACTCAATAAATATCAGTAAAAACAATATGATTATTGCTTATTAACTTCACTGCTCACCATTATTGGTTTGCTTTGGACTTAATCCTTAGGCAGGGGGTTTTTTAAAAACTTTTTTTTTTGTGACCCTTAAGAACAGAATGGGTTTAATAGCAGATTCTGGTTCAATTAATTTGTAACCAAACCATCGTTCTGGTAATGACATTTACATCTTTAGCAAAAAAAAATAATCAATGTGATCATTAAAATAGTGCATTGTTCAGTCAAATGATCTAAACTCCGTTTTATAACCAAATTCAAGATAAAAGTCACACTACCTTTGATGCTAAGTAGTGAAGAACACCGATCGTGAGAGAAATGCTGTTCATGTTTTAAGACAATAAGATCACAAAAAGACAGCATCAAGATCGAGACTTGTATCAGTCCCATAAACAGAAGATCATTACAAGCACAACTGATTACAAAAGCAGTTTACACTTACAACAAACCCAGATCATAACCACCAACGATGATCAAATAATATATTAAGCGATCAGTGAAAAAAAAGACCAAACATAAACATAAAAGTTCTCTGTTCCTGGAGATCGTGATGATCGTGGATTATACAGAGAAGAGGGATCAGAAGGGACCCATCAAAAATTCACATGGATGGTTTCAGGGGACTCACAAGTTGGACCAAACAGATTGTGATTTATGCGGTGGAGTTTTGAGAGAGAGATAGAGAGAGGAGGAGGAAAAGGAAGGGACTTGATGAATCTGTTGTTCGTTCTTCCGTGAATTTCTATAAAGAAAAGATTGTTACATTTTGGATTTTGGGTAAGCTTCAATCTTTGTATATATATCTCTATACGTTTTCCTTAAATAAAGCGATTAGGTGTCAGCGTCAACAGATGGAATGGAATGGTATATAAAAGTACTTACAAGTCCACTTGTATACCAAAGCCCAAGTCCATTTTTTCTATCATTTGCCATTAATTACTTGGTGAAAAAATAGTTTTGGTAAAAAAAGGATGGGCCATAGAAATGATCTTAGACAGTTTTTTTTTTGATCAAAGATCTTAGAGGATGAACATTCCAAAGTCCAAAGAGAAATTTTTTTGACAAAATATAGGTTTTACTGACGCATGGATCCCACAAAAATTTAAAAACCACTCTCCAAAATTACCAAATAAGGATCGGTAATTAGGAGGTTTTGGCACTGTTTACAGACCCCACCGATAACCCGCGATTGGTTTTTTTTTTTTTTTAAGACGTGAATTTTTCTCTAATAATATGAGAAACTTTCATTCTAGGACGGGTTTGAAATCCTACTTATTCAGGATAGTATAGATATCTCCTGCCGTGTTCTTAGGTTAGTTGGGGGTGATTAAAACAGATGGAACAAACGAAGGGCGTATGGTGGATGTTTTCTTTGCATCCACCAAAAAAAAAAGGCGTACGGTGGATGTTTATCATCTGGAGTTAAAGGAGCATGCCCGTTTCGAAGCATGCGCAAAATGTGCATTTGCATATGGCCAAAAAAAATCTTTAAAAATTACTATTTTTTATACAGCTATTTGGTTTGTTCTTATAAAACTAGAATTTGCTTAGGATCCACAAAAACATTGAGACGTGCTTGATGAGAAAGCAACTACTTATTCCAATAGTCAGAAATCCTTTTCCATTTGAGATCGTTCCCGGGATAGTTTTTGTACATGGTATCAGGCTCATCCCATTGTTTTAGTGATTCTATACAATTTTTTTTAACAATTAAAAACAGTGTTGCCAAAAGTTTTTAAAAATTTCCAAAAAAATATTCTAAAGTTTAACCAAAAAATTGTAAACTTTTGTAAACCTTGTGCAAATGCACCTCTTGCACATGGCAAGAAATGGGCATGCATGGACCAGAACTCTCTTTTCTACGTGATTTTATATTAGTGAAAGGAGTTCTTTTACCTTTTTACCTCTTTTCATGACGCTTCTTTGGGATCATTATTAGTGCATGAAAACCACTTACATAGAGTGTGAACAATTAGTAATCGGTTCATACAATTTTCTTATTCGTGTAAACATGGATTTTTCTAATTCAAAAAAGAGAAATTTTCTGATATAACACTAATTTTTTTATCATAATTAAACCACACAAAGATCAAAATAACCAAAATGTTTAATGTACTATAAGTAGCCAATGTATAAGCAACATATTTTTTACTAGGGCAGTATTCGTTGTAAATTCGTCGTAAACGGGGTGTTACGACGAATTAACCTCGAAAGACGTTTCGTTGTTAAACGTCCGTCGTAACGGAGGTTTCGTCGTAAACGACTCGTTACGTTTACGAAAAAATATATTCTTCGTAAAGCGCAGGGAAAGAATTCGTCGTAAACAACACGTAAAGACCAGCCACTGCTTGGAAGAGTTTCTCAGATGCAGGATCCACAAAACTCTATCGGATGTGCCGTGAGTCATCTTGAATAGGTCAGACAGAGATGGTAAGACTCCCGTCTTCTCGAACTACAAAAAAAAATTAAATTAAATATTAAAAATTATAT
>NC_027753.1:31093300-31093577 GCF_000695525.1 Brassica oleracea var. oleracea
TCCCACACATCCGTCGTGAGCTCAGTGGGCTTTCCCTCATACTTGTACACCTCCCACTTGTCCTTCCAATCGGAGACTGTGTTGCAGAGGCGGATCTTTGCCTTTGCAACGAATTCCGCCTTCACCCTCTCGGTGATTTCCAAATACCAATGACACTTTTGCTGAAACACAAATTTTTTGAAAAAATTACATTTAATAATAAATATTAAAAATATGTATATATATATATATAAAAGTGAAAATTTAATTAAATTTAAAAATCTTACCGCAAAACATT
>NC_027753.1:31097014-31100964 GCF_000695525.1 Brassica oleracea var. oleracea
CGTTGTAAACACCATGTAAATTTATGACGAAATATTTTCGTCGTAAATATTCGTTGTTATGGGTACGTTTTCTTGTAGTGAAGCATTCACTTCCTATCACCGACTATTCCAAATAACATGACACAAATGCGGGTTTAGGTGAAGTAGCCTTTTTGGTTCAGTTACTAGGTCATATGATCATTCAATGCTTAACAGATTTTTTGAGTCTGATGGTGTGACCACACCTCGTAGAGCATCTCCAACCCACGACACTATTTTAGTGTCAAAACCACACTATTTGAGCACTAGAAAAAATTTCTTCTCCAATCATAACACCAAATTTCACAATAAAAACTATTTTATAATAATATATGTATTTATATTTTTATTTATCATTTATTTAATTGTCTAGTTTATTAATAAATTAAATGAATAGTGTTTTAGTGTGGTGAATAGTGTCACACCAAATTTGGTGTGAAATTATAGTGTTGCACTAAAATAGTGTGATTTTTAGTGTTGAGAAAGTTTTTGTGTTAAATCACATTAAAATAGTGTTTTGGAGTTGAGCTGGAGATAACTAGGCATGGGCATTCGGGGTTCCAATCGAGTTTCGGTTTTATCCATTCGGGTTTTGGTTTTTCGGGTTTATCAAAATCAACCCCATTCGGATTATATAAAAGTTCGGTTCGGAACCGGTTCGGGTCGGGGTTAGTAAATCTTCAAAAAATCGGTATAACCCATTGTACTTTCGGGTTCGGGTTCCAATCGGTTCTTCGGTTTAAAATTACCTGATTTGTACCTATTTTGTAACTAAAACATAAATGAAATCGGTTCTTCGGATTTAAAATACATGATTTGTACATATTTTAATAGCCAAAACATAACTAAAATCGATTCAAAAATAAGAAAAAACATCAAACATGATCATTCAAAATCAAGCGAAAGATAAACATAGTTAGTGATAGAAAAAAAAACAGATAAATGAAATCATAAAACAAAAACTAAGTTCTCATGAAATGAGAAACATTATTCAATGAAAACAAAACTAAAATCTAAAAACTTCAGGCTTCAACCGCCACATTCCACCATCAACCTTCATGTAACAGATAATTATTTTAGAAGTTCAATAATATCTTAAAGTATTTTGGATACATATTAAGAATTAAGATCATATTTGGTAGAAGTTCTTTTTGTGATTTTAAATGTTTCGGGCTCTATCGGATATCCATTTAGGTCCGGGTTCGGTTCAGATAATACTCATAACCCAAAATATCAAAAAACAGGATACATTCGGTATTTATATCGGGTTCGGATCGGTTCGGATTCATTTTTATCGGATCGGGTTTGGTTCAGATTTTCGGGGTTTATTTGCTCGCCTAGACATAACCTTAGCTACAAAAGAATAGAGTCAAATGACATTGTTCATGAAATTACTTAAACTAGTACACGTCTATACAATTATCTTCATAGCATGTCCAATAAGCCATATTAAGCAACCACCGCTAAATATGCATATAAATTAATTATAAGTAATACTAAAAAAATCCTGTATCTCCAACAAAAATATACTCAAAATATGACCTATTATATCTGGACCGTACTATATTCCACAATATTCAAACTATTTCACAAAATATATATTTCACCAACATTAATTATTTCACCAATAGAAATATTACTCCTTCCGTTTCAAAAAAAAATACATATTTTATATTTTTCACACATATTAGAAAAACAAACTAAAGTTTGATTGTAAATACGTTGTTTTTTGTGAATAACAATTTTCCATAACTTTTAACCAATAGAAATCTAATAAACACCATTAAGTTTTTTAAAATTTATAATTTTTCATTAAATAATACATTGAAAAAGTAAAAATATATCTTATTGAAACAAATTTTTTTTCTAAAATGTGGATCTTTATAAAACGAAGGGAGTATTATATTAGCGTGGTTAAAAAATTGTTAAAAGGAATTTCATCTTATTATTAATTATACTAGGGCTGTTCCCGGACTACGCCCGAATTATTTTCCATGAAAATGTTAAAATAGAATATCATATTATATTAAGACATTTGTTGTCTAAATTATGTTAAATGTAAAATATTGGTAGGAGTAAGATAATCATTGAATGATAAAAAAATAGAAAAAGTAATATCGATGGGTATTGGTACTTACTGATACAATGATTATTTTAATTGACTTAGGAAGCTGTAATGTAAATTTAAAAACAGCTGACTGTGTTGTTTGTTGTCTTGTTATGCCATCATGCTAGGATCGCAGTTTGTTTCTCTTTTGGAAGCGTTGTATGATATCAATGTCGCTGTCAAAGTAAAAGCGCGATCCTGGTATAGTTGTGAGTGATAATTTCCCTGTAAAAGTGAAATATTTATAAGCATTTAGTTTGACATAAACTTTATGTTTTGTTTGTTACCTTCATGTAACCGTGGAATGATACTTGTGATGATTACGATTTGGTTTTTCCGGGTAGATATGCGGTTTAAACCCCTGAAATTAGCTGTCTCATTGTCCCATATAGTTAGACGTACCACTTTGGATCTGTAAAAATTTATTGTATTATATATTTTCTGGTAAAAACAATTCTTATTTAATTAAATGTTAGTACTTGTCTAAACGCAATCCAATGATGATCTTTGTATTTGTTTTGTGGTTATATATATCACTTCCTTGGATGAGGCATATTCGGCCAACAACATCTGTGGGACCAATTTTTATAAGTTACAAAAATAGAGAATTTATTGGTATGTGAGATAGGTTTTTTTTTTTTTTTTTACCTGAAAGGAAATTGGTGGCACTTGCTAAGCTGATCAACTGGGTGTAGTGTTGGGGAGGGAATATGTATTAAGGAATTGGTGGAATGTTTTCTCGAATTTTGTAATAATTGTTGTCTCATTGATATTGATTATGTATGGATGAACGGTAAGCTTGTACCGTTGGCTATTGGGAAGAAGATTAAAATATCTAATGTGATAAATTTCCCCTTCCTTGAACCGTTAGTATATTTTGTCAGACGGAGAAAAAGGCACACTACCTTCCATTTTTTGTTCCTGTTTAATGGTTAAAAGCAATCATTTCAAAAGTAGTTGGAGTAAAAAAACATGGTATTTTTTACACAAACCTGGATGTCAAGACAAATTAAAGTTGTACGTAGGAAAGCGTTTTTGTTTTTGTGGTTTGTGATAGGTCACATCCTAACGATTATTGGTTGTGGTCCGAAGTTGTCGCTTTGGTTTTTATGATCTTCGGCTGCGTGTCCTGCACACATGAGAATGAAAATTATTTTGTATTGCTCATCTCTTATTTTTTGTATATTTTTGGGTTGAGATTTTTTAGGCACGGAAAATGCTTTAGAACTTATTTATTTTAGGAGATAATCTTCGATAATTTGGAGTTATTTTATATTATTTTAATCTCAAACGCATAAGTGATGATGTTTTAGCTTTTATTTGTTTGATTTGTCAAACTTTTTTGGCTATCCAAAGTACAGTCGATCAGTTATATGTATTCTCTGTAGAACCTCAACTCTTGCAAATATAAACCAAAAATGCAACCCACTATCATAAATAATAACCTGAATCTCTTGAAAATTTAAGTTTGTTATGAATTATGTTTAGAAGCAGAATAGTCAGTATCATTATTAAGAGCAGATGCTGAGGTCGTAAAACAAAGAAGCAGAAATCATAAATAAGGTGGTTGAATTTTTGACGAAGAGGGTGGTAGATGTGATGAGATTTTCTTGAGTTGAGAGCCTGGAAATTATTTTGAAAAAAATCAATAAACATAGCTTAGTAATAGGAATCAATTTAATTAGTTAATAGAGTAGGGAGACGTACTTGGAAGTAGCGAGGTATCCATCACCAGGGAAGGAGTTTTAATTCTGAATCATTTCTGGGGGTAGCTCGAATACTGCGTAGCAGATAAATGTGAATTATTAGATATATAACCACTGTA
>NC_027753.1:31101000-31127049 GCF_000695525.1 Brassica oleracea var. oleracea
ATTTCTTTGTAGACTATGTTCTTCACTTTTTGTTTGTGTGAGTCTTCGCCTTTGATGATTTTTAGTCATTTTTTGCTTGTTACACGTGAGAGGGCCACATAGAGCTGACCATGTTCGAAGACCGGTCTAGGTAGATATAGGATAACATCTTTTAAGCTTTGCCCCTGGCTTTTGTTGATTGTCATTGCATAACACAATCTGATAGGGAATTGTCGTCGACGTAAAGTGAACGGTAGCTTTGTATCCCCATGTAAGAGGACAATTCTTGGGATCAAAACTTCTTTTCCAATGTGTGAACCAGTAATTATATCTGTCTTAAGCACTCTTTCGCCTATTTGGGTCAGGATCATACGGGTACCATTACATAATCCTTTTGTTTGATTTATGTTTCGCAGAAGCATAATCGGGGCCCCAACTTTGAGAGTGAGTTTATGGGATGGCAAGCCTGGAAACTCCATGGAGTTGAGATACTCAATGGCGTATAATGTATCATTTTGGTTAGATTGAGTTTCTGAAACCTCAAAGCTATCGTAACTGTAGTAGTCTCTTGACACCCCGTCAGTTTTGGAGATTGTATATGCATTGATTTCATCGACTGTATCATTTCGCGGTGTAAGTATAGCTTTATCAGTGTATGAACTTTGGGAGGCCTCTATTTGATTGACATCACCATACGCAGCATCGACAACTTGTTTTAATGACTCATCCTTAGTCTCTTGTACCAATGAGTTTTCGACGGTTATCATTTGGTCATGGTAGCCATCATCCTCATCTTCTTGTTCTGATTATGGACGACCTTCCACGACCTTGAGAAGCCACTCAGAGAACTCTTTGTCGTCCTGATTGACTCGCATATTTGTTTTTAAAGAGAACTTGTGGCAGCTATTCCATAGATATGAATGACTTATCGAAGCTAAGATAGTATCAGCTCTACTACCTTGTGGAATTACTGGTAGGATCTGTCTAAAATCACCACCTAACAAAACAGTTTTACCGCCAAAAGTTTGATCTTTTGCGGGTGGATTTTTTATATACATTATGTCTTTCAAACTTTTGTCTAGTGCTTCGAAAGCATGCTTGTGTGTCATAGGTGCCTCATCCCAAATTATGAGGTCTGTTTTCTCGATTAGTTTAGCCAGCATTGTATTTGGTTTGATGTTGCAGAGCTTATTTTCGTCGAGCTTCAAAAGAATATCAAAGCGAGAATGATTTGTTCTCCCGTTTGGTAGTAGCAATGCGGCTATTCTGGAAGAAGCAACCAGGAGAACGATTTGTTTTCTCGAGCGAAGTCTGGATATAATGGTTTGGTATAGGAATGATTTTCCTGTGCCACCTGCACCATATACAAAGAATAGTTTTCCATCCTTTTATCAACAGAGTCTAAGACTGATTCGTAAATCGCACGCTGCTCGGCATTAAGTAAGTTGTACTGCCGGTCATGTCTTAGTGTTTCCACGGCAACATCGTAATCCATTTCTTGGTTCCACAAACTGTTCCCCAATTCTTTAAAAAAAAAAACAGGTTTGATCTTTGGCATATCTTTAATATCATTTAATGAGCGGTCATGCATTGACATCAACTTTTTGTTGGGGTCAAAATCGGTCACGACGGAATCAATGTCTGAGAGTCCGTAAAAATCAGCATGAACAATAAATCTTCGGAAAATATTTATTCTCACGAAGAGCCCTGCGGAAGAAACACGAGACATCGGAGAAAAGCCCAAAAAAGGTCGCTCGGTCGCTACGTAGCGCTCAAGCCAAGCTTGGTCGCTACGTAGCGCTCAAGCCAAGCTCGGTCGCTACGTAGCGACCGAGCTCGAGCCAACCTCGGTCGCTACGTAGCGACCGAGCGTCCGTTTCGCTCGGTCCCTTCGTAGCGAACGAGCTCGAGCCAAGCTCGGTTGCTACGTAGCGACCGAGCATCCGTCCCACTCGGTCGCTACGTAGCGTCCGTCCCGCTCGGTCGCTACGTAGCGACCGAGCTCGAGCCAAGCTCGGTCGCTACGTAGCGACCTAGCATCTATCCCGCTCTGTCGCTACGTAGCGACCGAGCGTCCATCCCGCTCGGTCGCTACGTAGCGAACAAGCGTGCGTTCCGTTCGGCTCTTCCGAAACGTCGATACGACACGAGTCCATGCATTCTCGTCTACCTTTCGATGCTGTCTCCCGAAGACCGTAGTGAACCCATTTCATGTTTTCCGCCATTCAAAGTCATCAATCAAACTTTACGATAAAAACAGCGGAAAGTTCAACCCGATTACCAGACGAACGTGCACAAGCAGTTCGATCTTTTGGTTCAGTCTTGAACTACGTTCGGCCTGAACCTCAAAAGGGGTACGTAGGCAGCCTTTCATAAGGTTCAGTCCAAAATCAATCAAAAACCTTTTCTGTATTTTCTTCGTCTTTTGTTTTCGAGCTGCGAGTCAATTAGGTTTGAGCTTTTAGGCCGCTAGAACTAGGTAACTCGCTGACAGCCGTTGCGGCCAAAGCTTTTATGAACTCTTGTAATGATCGCAACGCTCTCACGCGGACTGGAAATAAGATCTACTATTTTCTCTAAACTCGTTTGTTATCTTTTCATGATTTCCGCATATATTTTGTCACTTGCCGTTGGCTCTCGCAAAGATCCAGGACCTCTGGAAAATTAGGGTTTTCCTGGTTTCCTAATTTAAACGTAAATCGACAGTGCGAATTTCGGTTCCCACACTTTTCCACTTCGATTAACGTGTATTGCTCAAGGGTCTCATCATCCAGTTCCAGATTTGTGTGACCCAAGATCCTTTGTCTCTTGTGAAGTATATCCTCGCTCATTGATTTCCATGAGTGTTCCCATAGGTCTTTAAGGCTTGCAACGAAGCAGTTGGTTAGGAATGTGACAAACATATCTCGGAGTTGGTATGGGGTAGCTGTTCTAGCCCCCTCCGACATACTCTCGAGCCATTCAACATCATTGTCCAAATAGCCTCGGGTGTGGCAAACTGATTTGAAGTCAGGGTATTTCACATCGTTAAACGTTTTCAGCTCGTCATAACTCCTAGGACCCTTGATCTTATTAATGAGGATCCTCAAATAATATCGATCTCCTGCTGATGGATGGACAGCGACGATTCGTCCAATGGTTTTTTCTTTCTTACGTTCAGACCAGACTTTGGTATTGTTGTTCCATACGAAATATTCTGGTATTTGCACATAGGTTAGCGTCCGTGCGAACTATGACCTTCTGCATAAGACCATTCATTCAGTAAACATTGTCTTCTCAATACCTGGCTTGCGGATTACACAGCCAAGGTTATCAGTTGCTTTAATTGTGATGTTATGTTCGCCTTCTAGGTGAATGATAAGCTTCTCAACTGATGGCTTTCTTTTGTGTATGTGAAATGCGAAATTCCGCCACATAGTGATGCAGCTCCACATGTGATCTCCAACGATCACAACACCATCACTGTTTAGGAATGTTTCATTTTTCTTATTTCGGCTTTATTTAAAGATAAGTTAGTTTTCTTATTAGTAAAGGGATTTCCAAAACCCTCTACGGTTAGGGCTTTTATAGTTAATATAAATAGAGAAGCTTAGAAAAGATGTAAGATATGATTTGATAAAATAAGAATTATAAGGTTTTGGTTTTAAAGAGCTTTGTAAAAGCACTGCGAAGAGTATTCGCGTCCTATCTATCTTGTTTTCGAATTACCTTCGAACACAAGTTAACGGTTTCAAACCCTTGATCTTTTGAGACATATAGCTTCCGCTCTCTATCAGTTGGTATCAGAATCAGTACGTTTCGGGAACTTCTTGTCTTTCCATGACTAAGAAAACAGGAGGCGCCGGTGGTGACAATCAGGATCAAAACCCGGAGGCCGCGGCTATGGAATTCACTGACCTACGAACCGTACTCATCGAGAGTCAGACGGCAACCTAGTCGTCGATTCAGCAGTTAGGAGAAACCTTGGCAGGTCGTTTGGACGTGTTAACCACCGCGATCACTGCCCTGGTTATGCAGCAAAACCAACGCAACGCTGAAGCTCCGCTACCAGCTCAACAATGACACCAGCCACTCCCACAACAACACCCACCACCACCAGGTCGCCATCTACAACCCCAAAATCTCCCACATCCGCCCCAAGGACAACATCAACACCAACAAAGAAACCAACAAAACAACCCGTATATCGACAACGAGGATGAAGTTCATCAACGCTTGTTTTATGAAGATCTTCATCAACAACGCCACCATGATAATCACTGGGAAAAAAGCTTCCGAGTAGATATACCAGAATTTCATGGAGGTCTCCGTGGTGATGAACTTCTCGATTGGCTGGTCTCTGGGGAGGAAATCATGGAGTTTAAGCAAGTGCCGTTTTAGCGTCGTGTACCCCTTGTAGCCATGCGTTTTCGCGGCCATGCTGCAACATGGTGGAAACAGCTCAAGACTACTCGATCACGTACGGGCAAAGCACCTATCAATTCATGGGATAAACTCACAAAACACCTTCGGCCAATGTTTCTTCCGCACAACTATGAACGAACCATGTATACTAAGCTACAAAACTTGCGCCAAGGTAACCGAAGTGTGGATGAGTATTCTGAGGAATTTGCCCTTTTGTTAACTCATAATGAGATCAATGACAGACAAGTGCAACTCGTCTCACGTTTCATTGGTGGTCTACGCCCACAACTTCAAAATTCTATGGCACAATTTGATCCGTTAACGGTTGGAGAGGCTCATCGTCGCGCAGCCTCGTTCGAACAACAGTCACGATCTTCGTCGTGGACACAATCATCTGGCCGATCACGAACTCCAGACCAGACAGGGAGAACAACACCAATGGCAAAAGAGACCAGTGATGCCTCCGCGTCAACGACTAAACCAGTAGCTCCAGAAGAGCAACAGGTTCGGCGCTCAACGCGACCAAGTGCCCTTCATTACTATTCTTGCGGCGAAACAGATCACCGCCAGATAGCGTTTCCTCATGCTACGCGACGAGGATTACTCATTGATGAGACTATCGACGAAGAAGATGTGTACGACTCTCAAGAAGACAACACACCGGAGAACGACGACGTCATCAATCCTACGACTGGAGATACTGGACACTTGCTCCTTCTCTACCGTGCTTGTCTCACACCACGCAAACATGATGAAAAGTGGCTTCGTATAAACATATTTCGATCCACCTGCACTATCAACGAACGTGTGTGTAGCTTTGTGATTGATTCGGGAAGCAGTAAAAACTTTATCTCAGAATATGCAGTTGATAAGCTAGGCATTACACGCGAATCACATCCATCACCATACACTCTTGGCTGGCTTAATGAAAAAGCTTCCGTACGGATTACTCAGCGAGCCTTAGTATCATTCTCGATTGGTCCTTATTACAAAGACCGCATCTACTGTGATATCGCTGCAATGGATATAAGTCACCTCTTACTAGGGCGACCATGGGAGTATG
This sequence comes from Brassica oleracea var. oleracea, assembly GCF_000695525.1. Classification (NCBI taxonomy): domain Eukaryota; kingdom Viridiplantae; phylum Streptophyta; class Magnoliopsida; order Brassicales; family Brassicaceae; genus Brassica; species Brassica oleracea. The sequence goes on from NC_027753.1 coordinate 31,106,447, forward strand.
ATCGAAATATCATTCACTACGGACACAACAATACATATCAGTTCACATGGAATTCGTAAATATTGCTCCTTCCATCTAAGGAACCGCTACTTCCAATCCCTCCTTCACCGGTTGAGACGAAACCTCTCGCACCACCCAAGATGGTTTCATTGATCTGTTCGTTTGAGACCTTTCAAACCGAGCTAAGAATAGAGGGCCGTGCCTTCGCCTTACTACAGTCAAAGGCGACTCATCTGCCACCGGCAACGGTCCACAAAGACATCGCTACCGTGCTTGAAGAGTTTAGGGATGTCTTTCCACAAGACCTCCCGACCGGATTGCCGCCTTTACGTGACATCCAACACCATATTGACTTAGTTCCGGGATCCACTCTACCTAATCGCGCGCATTATCGGATGAGTCCAGACGAACATGAAGAACTCCGTCGGCAAGTCGAAGATCTCCTCTGCAAAGGTCTTATCCGCGAGAGTCTCTCTCCTTGTGCAGTACCCGCACTTCTCATCCCTAAGAAAGATGGAACATGGCGTATGTGTGTGGACAGTCGAGCCATCAATAAAATTACGGTTCGATATCGTTTTCCAATTCCCCGCCTCGATGACTTGTTGGATCAAATTGGTTCTGCCACGATATTTTCCAAGATCTATCTCAAAAGCGGTTATCACCAAATTCGGATCAGACCGGGAGATGAGTGGAAAACAGCTTTTAAAACACACGAGGGTTTATTTGAATGGCTTGTCATGCCGTTTGGTCTATCAAATGCTCCAAGTACCTTCATGCGCATTATGAACCAAGCTCTACGACCTTTCATTGGCAAATTCGTTGTCGTCTACTTTGATGATATCCTAATTTTTAGTTCATCCATGGCTGACCATTTAGATCATATTCGTGCGGTTTTACTTGTCATGCGGAACGAGAAGCTTTTTGGCGCACAACACAAGTGTGAGTTCGGTGTGCCGGAGGTTCTTTTTCTTGGGTATGTAGTCTCAGCGGCGGGTCTAGCAATGGATCAAACGAAAGTCGAGGCTGTTCGCTCGTGGCCAGTTCCAAAAATAGTCTCTGAGTACGAAGCTTTCATGGTCTCGCCTCTTTCTACAGAAGATTTGTTAGCCACTTTAGTGCCATTATGGCACCGATCACAAGCTGCATGAAAGAGGGGAAGTTTCTATGGACGTTGGAAGCTGACGCAGCATTCGAGACTATCAAAATAAAACTTACTACGGCGCCTGTTCTTGTTCTACCTGACTTCACCACCAGCTTTGAATTACATTGCGATGCGTCAAAGTTGGGTATCAGAGCGGTCTTAAGCCAGCAAGGACGCCCAGTTGCTTACTATAGCGAGAAACTCGCTGGAGCTCGGTCGCGTTATAGCACGTATGATGATGAATTCTATGCAATCGTTCAGGCAATTAAACATTGACATCACTACTTGGTTCATCGCGAATTTATATTATTCACTGACCATGATGCCTTACGCCATCTCGATAGCCAAGCCAAAGTTTCCTCTAGGCATGCCTCTTGGATCGCGTATCTTCAACAATTTACGTTTTTGATTCGACATCAATCTGGCAAAACAAACCGTGTGGCTGATGCATTAAGCCGGAGACACAGTCTTCTTTCCTCCAGCCACGCTACAGTCCCAGGGTTTGCGTCTTTATCTGACTTATACTCGCAAGTCTCCTTCTTCAAACGGGTATTCGAGGATGCTTATGCATGTCGTACTCCCGCTTACACAGTTTAAGATGGATTCCTTTTCAAAGGCCTACGCCTTTGTATTCCCGATTGCAGCTAACGTTTGAAGATCGTTCAGGAACTCCATAATGAAGGCCATATAGGACGCGATAGAACACTTCAGTTGGCAACTACATCATATTCTTGGCCCTCTATACGGTGTGAAGTAGAGAGATTCGTGGAGAGATGTCGGGTGTGCCAACTTTCTAAGGGCAAAGCGTCTAATACCGGCTTGTACCTTCCATTGCCGATTCCGACTCAACCATGGACGGATGTCAGCATGGATTTTGTTTTGGGACTTCCGCGTACACAAAAAGGCAATGATTCTATCTTCGTCGTTGTCGATCGGTTCTCTAAAATGGCGCATTTTATTCCTTGCAAAAAGACTACAGATGCTGTCAATGTCGCTGTACTCTACTTCTGGAAAATTTATCGTCTCCATGGTTTACCAACCGCTATTGTTTCTGACCGCGATACGAGATTTATCAGCCATTTTTGGCGTTCGTTGTGGAAACTTTTAGGTACTAGCTTGGATATGAGCACCTCGTATCATCCACAAACAGATGGTCAAACCGAAGTAACTAATCGTTCGCTGGGGAACTTGTTACGGTGTTTGGTGGGCGATAATCTCAAATCATGGGATTCTAAACTTGGACAAGCTGAATTTGCTCATAATCGGGCTATGAATCGAAGTGTGGGATTTTGTCCTTTTCAAGTTGTGTATGGAATCCTTCCTCGGGGACCTCTTGATCTCACCACATTACCTGTTAAGACTCGCTTACATGGCGAAGCGGTCAATTTCGTTTCCAAGATACATGACGTCCACGAATTGGCCTACTCTCATTTGGTAACTTCGGCGTCTAAATACAAAGCAGCAGCAGACAAGAAACGTCGAGAGTTGATATTTTCTCCGAGCGATTATGTTTGGGTGGTTTTAACTAAAGATCGCCTTCCAGCTGGTGAGTACAATAAACTTGAATCCCGCAAGATTGGCCTAGTCGAAGTCCTCAAAAGAATCAACCCAAATGCGTATAGAGTTCGACTTCCATCGCATCTTCGTACGTCGGATGTCTTTAATGTCAAGCATCTGTCGCCGTATCACGGGGACAATGATGACCCGGATTCGTGGGCGAATCCTTCTTACCCGGCGGGACCTGATGCAGCTCCACATGTGATCTCCAACTATCACAACACCATCACTGTTTAGGAATGTTTCCTTTTTCTTATTTCGGCTTTATTTAAAGATAAGTTAGTTTTCTTATTAGTAAAGGGATTTCCAAAACCCTCTACGATTAGGGCTTTTATAGTTAATATAAATAGAGAAGCTTAGAAGAGATGTAAGATACGATTTGATAAGATAAGAATTATAAGGTTTTGGTTTTAAAGAGCTTTGCAAAAGCACTGCGAAGAGTATTCGCGCCCTATCTATCTTGTTTTCGAATTACCTTCGAACACAAGTTACCGGTTTCCAGATCAAACCCTTGATCTTTTGAGACATATAGCTTCCGCTCTCTATCACATAGACTCGCTAGCTGATAAATACCGAGCATCGATGTAGTCTTGGATCTCATTATGTTGCTTCATCACTCTTTCTTTTGGTTCCCCAGATGCCACTGTGTCAGAGGTAGTTGCCGGATTTTCTTTTTCTATAACTGCAGATGCTCTGTCAACACCCTTGGTTATGTACTTGAATAAGTACTTCACTGCACTTGTACGATTACACCATTCCACATTAATATGAGCTTCGTACTTCTCTAGGAGCTTAATGTTATGAGGTACAACGAACGTGTTGTTTAGGATTGCCCCATTTTATACCACAGGCTCAGTTTCATTTCGGCGGCGACGATATTATACATACCCTGATTTGTCAATCGAAGTACTCTCATTATACGGCCGTGGATACTTTTTTGTGCACACATTATTTTCCATACACGGTGACTTCGAATTAATGACACCACATGGACCATGAATCATGTGTTTTGTCACTAAATTGTAAGCTTCTGGGTCTTCTTCTTTGTTTGGGAGCTCTGCTGAAATAATCTCATCTACTTCCTCTGAGCTTGGTGTTCTGGAAGAGTTTCCAAACCACAATAATATATGTGCATGAGGGAGGCCTCTTTTTTGTTACTCTATTCTGTGGAGAGCTGTTGTGTATGGCTTGAAGGAAGTTCCTTTTTGAAATCCTTGAGTAGCTCATCTAGCTTCATCTTAAATACCCGACATTCAATGTCTGGTCTATCACTGGGGGAGTCTCCACCGTATCTATCAAGATGTTCTTTAATCTCTCTCCAGTTAGGATTGGCCGTCATTGTAATAAACAAATCTGAATTCCCATATTCTCTGCAAATAGTCATCGCATCATGGTATTTCTCAACTAAGTACAGGGGCCCGCCGGTGAAACTTGGCGGCAATATGAACCTTTGACCAATAATTTTAGCATCGGTGTCACCCTTCCTAACAGCATCGAGTACATTACTGTTGAGCTCGGCTCTCAAAACATCTTGATTATTCCTCGCCCATCTTAGCCAATCTTCTTTGATTGCCGTAAAAACGTCCACAACATATTGATGGAGGAGACGACCGCCTTTAACCAATGTCATCCCTTGGTTAAGACGTGTCTGTATCTAAGCAACGTAGTACTGGCGTATGGTCAGGAATTGCCTTGTTCTCGATGTGCCTGTCTCAAAATGTAATGGGATCTCGGGGTGAAATCCATACTCACCATATGGAAAGAGAAGAGGATATTGGAGACTCATGTATAGAGGGTGATCGTCACGTATCTGCTGCAAAGTGTCAGATTGAAATTGGACATGGTTACAGCAAATTGTGAATGTTGGTTCACCTGTTCTGGAGTCTTTACCAGTGCTCTCTGAAGTCCACATTAATGCACCACATTTTGTGCATTCTACGATTGGGTTTTCTTCGGCTTTAGATGTGGAGCGTTTATATGTGTTTAAACGTGTTTCAATTTGTTAACACATGGTGTGTTGAATATTTTATAGTTTAAAGCGTTTAATAGCTGCTAAGAGCTATAATATAAATTTGATTGCCTGTAATATGTAGGACCAGAAGCACGTATAACTTATATGGCCACATAACAAATAATTTTGAAAACTCATAAAGGAAAAATTCTTTTATGATTTTAGAAATTCGCATTGAAGGTTATTAGCAACCAAAATTTATCATCTGGATTACCTAACATTTATTCGAATGGCTTCTAAATTATCGTGCTCATTCTCGACACTGATTTAATATGTTTAGTTTAAAATATGTACCTTTCTTCGCAGTTCTTGTTGGGTGTAAGCCATGGGATTCTCGTGGAGCATGTAGACCTATGCGTATAACCTATGCAGATGAGTCGTATAAGTTTTTGTAATCGTTTCTTAAGTGTTTTATGGTTGACAGAGATAGTTACGTTGTGGCAGGGATGACGTTCGTTTGGATAGCAAGATGGCTTTTTTCATCCCTCGTGCGTTTTTGTGTCTCACTGGTTAAATTGTAAGCGATCCATTTAAAAGAATATAAGCATAAGACATTGAGGAATAATAATGTTTTCAGGCTGAAAAGATTATATATCATAAAGGTCACATTTATCACAGCCACATGTACGATTAAATTAGAAAACTCAATTAGTTTATCAATAAATACTGATGCAGAATATATTATTATAATCCATTTAAACTTACAATCATAATATTTTGGTTTGAACGTCGGTGGATCGCATATCTGATTGACTACAAAATATATTCATAATTTAAAATAGTATGCTTGTGGAGTAGAAAATAATATATCTTCAGAGTAATGACACACCTTTAGGTTTGTTGCGTGCTCCGAGTGGGCGTCCTCTTTTTCTTTTATGTGTGATCCCGTTAGAAGTTTCTAGATAAAAAAATTTTGGAAGGTATTTATAATATATCTATATACTATTTTCTATAAAGTTATGGGAAAACTACATATCACAAATAAAATTTTAGTATATTTTATACTTATCGTTTAAAAAAATTATTTAGAAGAATGTCACGGTTCAGATCATTATGGCAAGCCTCGGTGAGGGCGACAAAGAAGGGTATTTTAACACTTTTTGTAAATTGTTAAACTTGTTTCTATTGATCCTCCTTTTCTTGTTTTAAGTTCGGTTGTATTAAAAAATAAAAACAATTTGTGATATGAGTGAAAAGGTAGGAGTAATGGTCATATTTTTCTCTTAACGAAGGTTTTCTTGTAAAGTTAATTTATAAATGTTTTTGGACCAAAATTTTTTTGACCAAAATTGATCATAAATGTTTTATCTCATTTAATTTGGGCAATTCTCATTAATAGACTTTTTTCAAGCTCTGGTAAAAAAAATAGACCGCAAAGAGGAAAATTACCAAAATGTTTCATTTAATAGATAAAATGAAAAAAAAACATAAAAGGAAAATAAAAAAATAATTGACAAAATTAAAAATTTAAAAAATAAATAAAAATTTAAAAAATAAAAATTTGAAAAAAGAAGAATTTTTTTTTTAATAGTTTTAGTTTATATGTTTTCAAATTCGAAGTTTTTTTATTTTACTTTTTTTGAGAATTTTTTTTTTCCGAAGTGTTTTTTTTTTTAATTTTCTTTTTGTAATTCGAAAATACTTTTGGAAATTATTTTAAGAATATTTATTTTCAAATTTTTTATATTTATTTTCTATTTTATAGTCTATATTTGTGACCGAAACTTTTTAAGTGATATCCTAGGGTATTTCCTTTTTATTTTTTTTCTAACCATTTAATCTAACTTAATTGTTAGATTCTCTGAAAAGGAAATTATTTAATTACCTAGTGTTTGACTCAAGCTACGACTTTAATTGATTTGAATCTTAAACTGCTTTAATCACGTTTGTGATTTGCTGGAAATATAAGGAAACTGTATTAAACGTATCTTGAAAATTTAGATCGAAATCTTGAAATCTTGAAAATCACTTGACTTAATCAAGATTAAATACTTCATAAAAAAATAGATTTATTACATTTGTTTTTGAATTGATAATATATATCAATCAACTATTTTCAGTAAAGTTAATAACCCCGCACCGTGTAACTATTTTCTGTTTATAAAAGACATTACTATCTGCAAAAGTATGTATTTTTGTACCTGCAGTTTCCAAAAGGGGTGTTGGAGGTGGGTTCTCCATTATTTTATTACTCTTTCCTGAGAAGCAAACAGGTTGTCAGTTATAGAGATGGATTAATGTTAATGTATCGTTGGTTTGTGAAAACTCTTTTACACTTACAAAGTCTTTTGGCGAGCTTCGTAGACAATAAACTGTGACTGCGTTTAAGACCCAACCTAGATATACAATTTCGCTTCCTATTGTATGAGATAACAGATGTGCGTAAAGGTGAGAACTGAGACTCTCGAAGAAACTTGTAATTGTATTGTTGAAGGGGCTTGACCCGCTTGGCTGATCTTCTTTGTTTTATAGGAAGCTTGAGTCTTGGGATGATTGGTCTCCTCAAGATCGAGACTTTTAGTATATTTGAGACTCTCTGAAAAATATGTTACAGAGCGTTTTGATAATCGAATCTGTAAATGGGAGTAGAAAGTTGAGTTTTATTTTCGCATTCGTTTAAGGTATTGTTTAATTCTGTAGGAGTAAGGTTTAGGAAAGATATTAATGATGAGATATGAGAATATTTTCTCACGTTAGCTTAGGAAAACACATTTAATTATTGTGTTTGATATTAACGTTATTGTTTTATTTTAGTAAGTAAATCCGAAGGTATTTATGGGTCAGTCACATATATGATTAGTGATCGCAAGTCCAGTTGGGTTTTTCATTAACCTTATAGATTTTCGATATGGGAATATATTCATACTACTTGCTGGCTCTAAGACAGTCACATGCAAAAAAATGATCCAAAAAAAAACGTTAACAATTCAAACTGAAACAAAACCATGGTCAAGAGAAAAATCTCTCAAAACTCAAACTCAAAATAAAAAAACCATGAGGCAATAGTAAATCTGGAAACAAACACTTAAACTGTATCCAAATAGCCATCTCTGAGAAGACTCACGCGAGCTCTAGTTCCCACGCTTAGGGGCTAGCTTTCTCTAGCTCAGTACTGTCACAAGTTCTCTTACTCACCTCTGCAGAATCCACACGGTTTTTGGATGATTCCTCTGATGTTGCAGTAGTCTGGTTACCTTCCGAAGACACTATGGCTGGTGGGGTGTCTAAAGGGAGGATCTTGGTCACGGTAAGAGATCGTGTCTTGCCTGAAAAGTTATGCTCTGTCACTTTGACACAAAACATATGCCTCTGACCGATGGTGCTGATTAGAGCTTCCGGAACAGGCGCCTCATGGTTAACTCCTTCGTTCCCATTAGCCTGACATTCAATCAAAACAGCGTCAAGCTAATACGTTTCAGACCATTGTCTGATGAAAAGAAAAAAGCGTCAAGCCAATACGTTTCAGAGCTTAAATACTTATAAAAAGTTACCTCAAAATAGCTTCTAACTAACTCAGATGCGGGCTTCCCAGTCAGCTCACGGCCAGCATCACCAATTAGCACAAAAACAGCTTGCTCACTGTTGTCATAAACGGATATCTTTGAAAGGTACCTGTTATGAAACAATCAGAACCTAATACCAATGAAAACGTAATTGGAAATCAGGCGAGAGTACTTACAGTGCCACACCAGATACGTTAACCTTCCCACACTTTTTGTTTGTACAAATCAACGAAGTTGGGCCTTCGCTAACCTTAGTATGGCACCCACTGCATGCAATGTAGTACCAAGAAGAACCATGCACGACATCATCGGTCGTAGCCGTGCACTCAATAAATGCATCCTGCGAAATTGCATAAGAATTTAAAATTTTCTTACTAATTGAAGATGTATAGTTTGAGTTTCCTTTGCGGATTCCTGCTTGATGTAGTCGAATATTTCCCCTATAGTCATTGTCTCACGTTTGGTGACTACCTCTGCGTTAACCTGCTCAGCAATATCTGGATTAGCCCCCAACCTGAGACAAAGTAGAAATCAATGATTTAGTCAGTTACTGCAATGAGGTAACGCGGGCACTTCATTGCTTTAAAAGAGTAAAAGCAAAACACATAAATATTTACCAACTGAAGTAATCTATGGTAGGTTGAACATCGTAGTCCATAAACACACGCGAAGAGGACATTGAGGTCAAGGCAAGAGTACATGTTGTCACATGAAAAAAACCCATTAAAGAACACAAACTGCATATATATAATTGTAAGAAACCTATATTGCAGATAGAAATCAGAACCTCCGAGAGTCTTTGTGTTAACGGTCGTGACCAGTAACACAGTGGGTGTACTCACGTACGACTTAAACTTCTTGCAGAAGTCTCTTGCAGCCTGATCCCATAGGTATAACTTCATGACCGGTCCACTGCAAAAAAAACATACTAAATAGTTAAGAGGAGTAAAGAGAAGTTGTGTCTAATAAAAAATGAAAACCTACTCATGTGATTGGACATGAATCAGAACACGCCTCGCCTTTGCTATCTCCACTTCGTCAAGAACGGGGGCCTCAACGATACTCTGACCATTAACCAACTTCATGTGGCCAACAACATCTATTACATTGTTCAACAATAGTGTTAGTAATTAGTGTTAGTAATTATGTTAAGTAATAATTCGTGAAAACCTAAAATCGCAAACACACACAGTTTTTAAAGTACTCAACAGATCCAATTTATACTATGCTACTCTGTAAACATTATCAATGAAATCCGAGGGCCGAGTTCAGAGAGTATTTAACAAACCCAAAACATCGATTCAGCTAAGTCGAGATCTATATATATAAGCAGCAAGAAAGGTAAAATTATACGTCTAATAACCAAGCAACACAATAATCAAGCAACGCAACTAAGAAATACCGCGGGGAATTATAGAGCTTACGGTAGAGGTTTCCTTTGAGATCACAGTTAGCTTGAAACTCTTCAAATGAATGGAACCGGAAACTGTCTTCATCAAAAGGGGTGGGACAGTCTTGAAGAACCGTCAACTCCGAGTTCCATGAGAACGACACTGTAACGGTATGATCAGCAACCCGAAACACCGATTTGTTTCTGGATCCAAAGAAGTTGTTGAGTTTGTAAACAGATCCTCGCTTCATGTCAGGCAAATATTTTTATACGCCCCGGGGAAATGAAACCTTGAATAACAGTTCCCTCCGAAGAACAACATAAGAAAAACCAATATAAGTAAGTGAAGAACGATAACCAAATCCTTCTTTTGAAAATATAATAAACGATTAATTGCTTAACCTGTTCGTCGATGAGTAGCATCTCCATCCCAATAAGCGTCTTCTTTAGTGGGTTCCAAGCCTCCCAGAAATGGATGAGCCGAAATCGCAACTGAGCTTCGTGATGACCCAGCAAGAGATCTCTGAAGAACATGACTTTTTCGTCATAATCGGAGGAGACAATCGACTTCCCATTTAGTTTCATCGCCATCAATCGAGTTTCGAGCAGCTCTAGGGTTTAGATTTGTACACGGGAGAAAAAACAATATATAAAGAAGGAGAAAAGGAGGGAGATGAAACGAAACCATTAAGAAGAAATTGATTGCGAAATTGATTGTGATGAAACTGATTGTGAAGAATAGGATGATCAAAACTCAGACGCTACGGTTTCAAGGGGTGAAGACGAAGTGAAATGGGGATGAGGAGAAGAGACTCGCGACTTCGTCTCCGTAAATCTAGGTTTAGATAAAAGACAAAACCAAAACGACGACAAAGCCGAAACCCATTCGACCCAGACCCGAATATGAAACAAAGTCCATTCAATCAAATTTGAAGCCCAACCCGAAAATAAAAAGCTGTGATTGGAGGATTATTTCTGATGACGTGGACATGGTAGATTTTGAGGAAATCTGGGTTTTAGTATTGTGATGCTTATGGTTTACTCTTTTAAATATACTATTCATTATAACAAAAATACTTAATTAGTACGATTGTTGGCTCCGTATTTTATCAAATAAATTTCATCCATATAGACACTATATAAACAAATTCTATGATTCTTTTTTAAAAGCCAGAATAATAAAATAAGATTATTAATATTATTGATTTAAAGGTGAAATACAATAAGAATTACAGAAAAAAATGATGATTAAAAGAAAAATAAAGAAAATTTAAATTAAAACTAACGTAAAATAAGGAACAAGAAAGAAAACCGATCTTCTCTCCTTGCGATATCCGTTCTCCGCCTCCTTTACCTTCAGACTAGTAGCAGCTCCGGTGACCGGTGCGTGGCGGCTCCGTTAGCGCCACCGCCGGTCAGATCTATCGTGGATTTTCTCCTTCTTTGTTCTTCACTTTTTAGTTTTCTGTTTGATGAAGATATAGTGGTTGAGGAGCTTGGGAGCTTGCGGCTTGGTGTGGTTTGTCGCATCTACCTTGGATATGTTGTATGCTGAAGCCGTTTCTGAATGTCGTATATGCAGTCATGGCTTTGGCTGGGTTTAGTTGCACATGTTTTGATCCAGATCTAGATCCAATCCTCCATGGTTTGCGGGTTCTTTTCAAGTTTTTCTTATCTAAATCTCTTTTTTATTTCATGGAATTTCCTGTAGTTGATTAGTCGTGGAATTTTGTCCTTATCTTTTTGGAAAAATCATGGCTCTACCAAATGGTCTCTTGGTTTCTAAGCTTGTAATGTTGTTGAGTTATGGTGCTACTGTGAACGGTTTCCTGTCTTGCTGCCGGCATCTTTCAGTTGTCGGTGAAGTTTTGGCGGATTAACCTCGGTTTCTACAGTTATTATGCGAATGGAGAGTTCAGTGTAAGGCTTTTATCGAGGTGTAGTATGGTCGCATGAAGTGCGTCGCTGCTTCTGTATCCGGAAGAGGGGGAGACCCTAGAGTGGTTCGATCTTGTCGGGTTATAAAGTCTGGGTTCGTTGGTGTGGAGAGGAGTGCTCTCAGTGTGGTGTCGTTAGAGGTTGAGGTTATCGTTCGGTGCGCCGTGGGCAACAACGATAAATCTCGTTCAAAAGCACCTGAAGTTGTTGGGTTGATGCAAGCTTTGTGTGCTAGGTTCATTGTGAGTTCCATTGAATTTTCTTAAGTTAGATGTGGAGTTGTATTTGTTTGTTTAAGCTGTCCCGGTGTGGGTTTAAATTGCCTGTTCATGGGCTCTACTTGCTGTGAATCAGCTTATGTATCAGACCTTGTATTCTTTCTTTGAATTAATATTATCTGATGGAAAAAAAAAACTTAAAATAAGGAAGATCAAAGTGATAAGACAAAGAGAAGCGTGGCATAGAATCAGTGGCTCAAATCTCACAAAAATCTCCAACTCTCTTCTCCTTGGATAAGAGAAGTATCCAGAAGCCTTCACTTCCACTGATCCATCCTTCTAATATTCCCATAACCATCTCACAAACTCACTCCTCATCTCCAAGCCCCTCCGACCAATGGCGGCGACAATGGCAACATCAGCCACATGCATGTCCCTAAACCCATCTCCTCCTAAGTCCCCAAACCAAAGCAAACCCATCTCCTCATCAAAACCCTTCATCACCCTCCCAACCCCACCAAAACCCACCGTCTCTCTCGCCGTCACAAGCACCGCCCTCGCCGGCGCCGTCTTCTCCACCCTCAGCTGCTCCGAACCCGCTTTCGCCGCCCACCAGATCGCCGAGCTCGCGGCAGCAGGAGGTAGCGACAACCGTGGACTAGCTCTACTCCTCCCGATCGTCCCGGCGATCGGATGGGTGCTCTTCAACATTCTCCAGCCGGCTCTCAACCAGATCAACAAGATGCGCGAGAGCAAAGGAGTCGTCGTGGGTCTTGGCATCGGCGGTGGTCTCGCTGCGTCAGGGATTTTGACTATGCCGCCGGAGGCCTCGGCTAGTGTGGTTAACGAGATGGCGGCGGTGGCGGAAGCGGCGGCGAAAGGGGGAGACAACAGGGGACAGTTGCTGTTGTTCGTGGTTGCACCGGCTCTGCTTTGGGTTCTTTACAATATATTGCAGCCTGCTTTGAACCAACTCAATAAAATGAGGTCTGAGTGATGATCAGTCTTATTAATAATATATAATCATCGTTGGGATTCAAATGTAAAATTAATCCCTTGTTTTATGGACATATCCTTTGTTATATCTCGCCCACTATATACTCGATGTATCTGCAATTAGGTTAGCTCTTGTAAGTTTTCAAGCGCCATCACTTTTCTTTATGCGATTTTGGTGTTTCAAATTCATGAAGATAACCTATATAGAATAATCTAGTGACTATAATCTAAGGATAAAAATGCCCCATGTTATGGTATATGTTTGCATGTTTTTTCTTGATCTAGTCTAATGTCATATTCTGTTTGTGCTTACTCATGAGATTCTAGAAATTGTTTATTTGACATGTTTCTTAAATATTTGATATGCAGCTAATCGACCCTAGAATGAATTACTTGCAAGTCGGAATTCATGTGTTGGTCATAACTTTTTTTTGGAAACAGAATAAGAATGTGGTACTCCTGCTATTAACAACTTGCAATACAAGAAATCTTAGTGTGTTCGTATTTTTGGATCGTATTGCGCGTCTTGCAAAGTGACACCATAAAGACTACAATCGCATATGTTTGCATTTGTAGAACGAAGTAACTTAACAAATATTCAAGGTTGGATCATGTTTCATATCAAACCTTAATTAAACCTATTGTTTTTCCATAATCCATATATAAATGACACAATTAGCCCAATATAATTCAAAGTAACCAAAGTTAGCTAAATACACATAGAGACTTAAACCTCTCTAACCAAGTACGAAGTGCATGGATTCTTCAGAACAGTTATGGTCATCCTTTTATGTGGGGCTCAGCTAACTTGGGTTTCGCCCAATCTAGTTTAGTTGTTGAGGCAAAAGCTTTGCTTGTGGTAATGCAGAACGTTTGGATAAGGAGGAAATAACAATATGATTTTCGAAGGGGATTCAGAAATCTTGGTCAAAACGATCAATGCTCTACTGACTGATTCAACTATAAAAAACATTTACGAAGAAATAACTAGCTGGAGGAATAAGCTACAACATTTACTTTTGTCAAACATATTGGAAATCAAGCCGCCCATATAATTGCCTGACAAGGACCAGCAAATTCTAGTTTTGAAAATTGTAAAGTTTATCCACCAAAGTGGTTAACTCCAACTTTGTATTCAAATATTATGTTTTCATATTAATAAAATTTAAGTTTGTCGGAAAAAAAAAAACTTGTAGCAAATTTCAAGTGATGATCTCTTAAATATCCTTGTTACATGCCATGTTAAAAGAGAGAGAAGAGACATATGAAGAAGAGACATATGATCTCTTTGGATATTAGCTTAGATATAATTGATTTATTTTTATTCATTGGCCTGCAAATATGATTAGTGTAAAATGAGTTTATACCACATATTCTTATTTACATCAAGTCTCTCAATGAAATAACAAGTGTATAACATATTGACCAATAATAGAAAAATGTGATTAAGGATTCTTGGTCTTTGAAAATTATTACATATGTTAGCTACTGATATTTCACAACAATATTCAGATAGTTAAAATGTCAGTACCTAACATATCTAAATCAATATATGAATATTGTTATGAAATGAAAAGCTACAGAAAAAGGTAAAGAGATCGAATGAATTTCATGGTTTTGAATGAAAAAAATACCACAAACTTTCGGTATACTGAAGCTGAAGTCCTTAAATAATATAATACTCATAATTTAGTTTTAAGATTTGGAAAATAAAAGATAAAATATGGTTTTGTAATAATCTTCTTTCATACAAAATATTTCTAAGACAAGAAAAGATCGATAGCATAAGATATAACGCATCCTTATTTTGTAATATATTACGTATTTTCACATCTGCATTTTTAAGTCACATGCACTATGTAAAGGTAACATTGACAGTATATGGTCAAAGTAAAGTTATAAATTTAGTATTTAGGTTTCATTGATATATCTTTGTGGTTTTATGATTTTTAAAATGATCTAATTCAGATTAACTAATTTATATATTACATTAATTGATAGACAAAGATCAACTTCATAAGCTCTATGATGAGATGTTTGACAAAAAAAAAAAAATTGAATCATGAAGTGTCAAACAGTGGCAAGTTTTCTTCAGTTGTGCAACATATTTTGGTAATCGACTAGCAACTTTAAATGAGAAAATAATGATTTGGAGAGATCATTAAGCTCAGAACGCTGTAGGCAAACATGTTTTATTATAGGAGAACAAAATAATTGAACTTATATTTTTTAAATATTTCGGCATATCATCAACAAAATCTAGTTTTCTGTAAATTCAATAAAAAGCCACTTTGGTTTATATTCTGAAACGGTTTTTTTTCTTTAAGAAATAATACGTTTTCATAATTATTACACAAAGCTTTCTAGATATTTTTTTCTACTATTATATTGTAAAGTGAGTTATACATCAATATCAGGTATCTGTACCAATCTATTAAAGAATGAGAAAAGCAGAAGCAAGAATAAATTGGTGAAAATCAAATAAGCTGAACTATCGTAAAAGGGGGTTTTCATATTTTATACACAAAATGATCATCTTATATTGTATATTTAAAGGTGTTTGTAGAACCAAATATTTTAAAAGGGGAAAAAACAATTTCATTAAAAAAGTATAAGAAGTATGAGAGAATGTCCAACAAAAAGATAAGAAGGAAAAAATTCATCTTGATCGTTCCCATTTGTTGGTCACCAATCACACACAGACGCCTTTTTCTTTTGGTAAATATTTGTTAATTTCTCCTTGTGGGATAAAGTATTTTGTTAGTGGGAAATTTCCATTTACTTTTTATAATACTTATTATATCAATATAATTTGGAATCATTTTGAATATTGTATGTTTGTTTGAATGTAGAATTCATTCTCTCCCCAACCTCTCAAAAGTTTCACCTTTTAGCCATTCTATTTTTTTTCATTCTTTAGTTGAAAATGACTATAAATTTATATAATCTTCTTGGTTAGAATTTTTTTGAGAGAAAATAGCTTTCTAGTGAGTAATAAAACGTATATGAGTTAATCGCAGAAAACTGGATAATATAACGTCATTAGTATGTTTTAAACGTCTATAATAATGGTGAGCTTATTTTTAATGACTCATATTTAAAATTGCGTCAAATATCTTACTCGTTTTTCTAATATTATTCAAGAATCAAACTTGAGATTGAAATTAATTTTCAATTATTTTTAACCCCATAAAATGCGAGGTTTATATAGATGAATATCTCAAAAATAACAAAGGTATGATGTGCAGCTGAATTTCTTTTTTGAGTGGCAACCAAATGATTATAGAGACTTTTATAGGCAAATATTTATTGGCTCCACGACAGTCGTTCCATAAATGAATCCATAAATGAACCAAGTCCTCGTTCCAAAATAAGCCTTAGCCATTTGCAATCTATCATTAGATCCGTAACTAGTCAATAAAGAACTAATCAAACCAAACACTTGCAGGCTTCCCATTTATTTATAACTTCTAAAATATATCTAAGTAGGTACAAAATCTGTAAAACATCTTAGGAGCATATCGGTATGCAGTAGGGCTGAGGTTCAATGAATCGTAGGAGTTATAGGATTGTAATTAATATGGAAGAGGGATGATTAGTTATAAGTGCAAGGCACGTCGCAGAAATTGCGATGCTTTTATTCTTACAAAATTTAACAGTTAATTATTTGGTGATAATAAATAATGAAAAGATTGATTTTGTTTTTTGACAACAGAGAATCGAATGAATGACTCTTTAACAACAATCTTTAAGAGCAAACAAGTAACAGAAATTGAAAGTAGATAATTTTTCCACTTCCACATTGGAAGGGATTTCTATAGCAAGAAAAAAAACATACAGCTAAATATAAAAAGTGTATAGTGAATCGTGGTTAGAATTAGTTGTATTTCTTTTGTCTTTCTTTTGGTTTTATATTTTAGAAATATGTGTAATATTTTGTTAATTAAGCCTTTTTTTTTTTGACGAAAGAATTAAGCCTTTTTATGCACTGAATATTAGTTAGAACAAGTTTTGTGTTTCACTTTGAAGGTGAGTAGTTGACTTCAACTTTGTTGCTACTGCTTAATTTAATTGTTATCATCTTCACACTGTTTGAGCTTATTGTTTTACTTCTTTCCCATCGTTCACTTCTCTCTTTTTATTTATGTTTTTGAATATAATAAATTATGATAGTGTGATATATTTCTTCCTTTCTGAAAGTAAAAAAAAAAATCTAGATTTTTTTTGTTCTACAAAAATAAAATTTCTAAATTTTAAAGTATTTTTGTATTTATTAAAAATATTAATTAAAAATATTAATCAAATATCTTCGGTTAATAGTTTTTGAAAATGTATAGTAAAATTAAATAATAAAATTAATTGTAAACATTCATTATGAATTGCTCTAGAAAATCCATAATCAAATGCCATTAACTCGACTGCAAACACCAACAAAAACTTTTAAGGATCATTCATCATTGTATAGAATAGCACTTGGAACAAGATTACATGCCCAAAGTCTCTTGATATTTACATATAATGTGGATGTCCCTTTTATTAGGATGCAGTTGCACACTCATTGGTTTTTTTTTATTATACTCTGCGTAGTTACATAATTAAAGCTCTTAAAATTAACTTCCAGCATCAAACCATTTATAATGGTGAATAAAGTAGTGAGAAACTTCAGTTAAAGGAACGATTAACGTTCATTGGTAGTGGTTTTATACTTATACCACCCAATAATTAGAGGGTGAAAGCATTAAGCATCGATTTACATGCACATAATTGATGATTAGTGCCATAAGCAGCGCGCAGATGACACGAGCCGACGTGCTGGAAACATTCTACAAATTAGGGATTTACAATTTGACCACAAGAAGTATGAATTGTCGGCAGGTGATTGGAGAAATAACTCTATCAGACCTTTTTCCTTTGGGTTGAGTGGGTCTAATCCAACCTTAGTGCATCTTTTGTGGCGCATTATTATAACCCCTATCTATTCTAGTATATAATTTGTTTTATGTAATTAATTGCGACGAATATAGCACACTCAAACCCATGTCATATTTGATCTTAAGTAGAGAGGTACCAACAAATACGTACGGAATAAAGCGTACGTCTTTCTGCTATATCTTGTGCCCGCCACTAATCATCGCTGTGAGTCTCTGACTGTTTTGCCTCGGGGTTAGAGAATCAGGAAGAATAAGGTAAAAAAAGTTTTAAAAAAGATACTCTTATGACTCCTATGTCAAATTTTATACACACACACATTAAGTACTGTCGGGTCTATTGGCGTCTGCAAAGTATTTTATTTTCTCAGGAGTGAGAATCATGTTTCTTTGGGTGTAATGCCGCTTGGGAAAAGGTTACATTTACCTTGTTCGATCCCATGATGATCCACAAAGACGTACCACGTATGGATCTCGACTCTTAACTTCGCGGGCATGAGAAATATCATATGTATGCCAACACTCCATTATATTATATGTAAAACACACACAATTCTTTTAAAATTACATAAAGATGTATCAATACGTAAGTTTACAATTATTTTAAATTTCAAAAGAAAAGTTTACCCTTAGTTAACACTTAACAGATCAATTAAATTTAATATGGTTTATGACTAAACTAAAAAGTATTTAAAATAAATGATATTACTTAAAAGAACAATATATAATTATACTATTAATTTGAATTTTTAATGATAATCTCAAACATGGGTAGATTCCGCCTTGGCTGCGTAATGTCTATTTATACCATTTCTTTGACTATATGATTCTTGCCTGGGGCACAATAAAATGGATTTTAAATAATAAAAAAAATTATTTATACCATTTATTTGTTTGGTATTGTTCACTAATTTGTTTCTTGTCATTTTAAAGGAAGACAAAAACACAACCATAGAATATATATATATATATATATATATATATATATATGTTTATTAATAAAACATCTTTTCTGTAATAAGACAATGAAAAGGCATATAATTTGTTAAAAAAGCTAAAACCACTAAAAGAAGATAAATCTATTTCTTTTTTAGGAAAATGAAAAAATAATTCTAATTAAGAAAAAATAGAAATAAATATATTTGGAAAAAAAAACATGGATAATAGGATAGAGAAAATATACTCTAACTAGTTAAATAAACATTTAAAAAACATACAGAAAAGGGAAAAATATAGTCTATAAGTCACTGAGAAACAATTCATGAATAATCCAGAATATATAGATTTTTATAGAAAACAATTATCTGTAAGTTAAGATTAGAGAAGATTAATTGATGAGGATGCAATAATCGTATGTCTTAATCTATGTGGGTGTATGGAGGGAATAAAGAGTGAGACACATCATGTGTAAATAATTCTAATTACGAAAAAATAGAATTAAATATATTTGGAAAAAAAACATGGATAATAGGATAGAGAAAATATACTCTAACTAGTTAAATAGAAATTAAAAAAAAAACATACAGAAAAGGGTAAAATATAGTCTCTTGATGGTAACCAGGTGGCATTTGCACCATCTTCCTATTACCTAGATCTGCCTCTGGCGTATAGGATGGTATGTAATTGGGAAGTCTGACCACTGCGTACGTAGCGTCTGATGCCGCCTAAAGAGCCGCTAGCCGGCCGCGCCTAAATCATAGTTTAAAATACTGTGAAATACCACTAGCAAAAGTAAAATTGAAATTGAAATAGTCGAGACGAGGTATCGTTCCTTCAAAAGCAGGTCACGTGCATACATCGTTTCTAATACCATGAACAGATATACATGGCCAGTATACTGTGCACATCCACATCTCCCAAATAATAATACCACAATGATAACACTGATTATAAAGTTGTAATGCGTTTATCTTTTTCTTATTGGCAAAAAGGTTATAAAAGGAAAGGAAACAATAATGAATGAGGTATCTGTTGTGGTTTATCAAGTCTCGACAGGCCACGTCCTCATCCATAAAAAAGCTTTGTGCATGACAAGCTGTGTACCATTTTCCTTTTATTGTCTTTTACCTTTCTACTAATTTTGTCCAGTGTCAAACATTTAAAGAGTAAAGATCAAGACATGAAGTATTAGGGTTAACCGGGACTATGTCAAGTGGATCATCCGGATATTTAAAAATCCATGTCTAAGCTGCTATTTCAACAGTTTGATCTGCAGATTTGCTTGGACATGGACTTCGTGCAGAAGTAATCCCTGATGGTTTGCAGAAACCTCCTGTGAAAGAGCCTACTCAACCTAATTGGGAGTAGTTGACAATGGTCTCTAGGTTCGGTTCTGAAAAGTCGAGGACCAACATAGAGCACTTCCATTGGGAGGTTCTACCCATGGAAATTCTAAATGTTTATATCCCCTAGACTATATTTGCGAAGTGATTTTGCCACATACACTCTCTACAATCAATTTCCCAAAACAAATATGACATGGCTATTGAAATTGATGACATGGCTTCCCGAAAAATATGACATGAATAATTTTATTTAATGTTGATTTATATTTTTGGCAAACTTATTAGAATATGGTAACAATTCATATATTACATTTAATATTGATATTTTTTTGGGTAATTTTTTTTAAATATGGTAATAGCTCATACACCATCTATATTATTTAATGTTGATTTATATTTTGGAAAACTTAAAAGAATATGGTAATAATTCATATATTACATTTAATATTGATATTTCTTTTTGGTAATTTTTTTTAAATATGGTAATAGCTCATACACCATCTATATTATTTAATGTTGATTTATATTTTGGAAAACTTAAAAGAATATGGTAATAATTCATATATTACATTTAATATTGATATTTCTTTTTGGTAATTTTTTTTAAATATGGTAATAGCTCATACACCATCTATA
>NC_027753.1:31127076-31133373 GCF_000695525.1 Brassica oleracea var. oleracea
ATAATTATACAATGTTATATCATTTTTATTAGTTTTATACAAATTGATTCTCACATATCCTCTCTACAATCAATTTCACAAAACAAATATGACATGGCTACTGAAATTGATGACATGACTTCCGAAAAAATATGACATGAATAATTTCATTTAATTTTGATTTATATTTTTGGCAAACTTATTAGAATATGGTAACAGTTCATATATTACATTTAATATTGATATTTCTTTTTGGTAATTTTTTTTAAATATGGTAATAGCTCATACACCATCTATAAAATAAATATATTCATATATAACATTTCAAATTTTGAAATATTATTATTTTTGTATAATTATACAATTTGTATTACTAAAGCTTTCAAAAATTTCTACAATTTTTTTAAAATTTAAATACATTAGTTTCTTATATATCTACAAATTTTATAAATATTGTTTAGGCTAAATTTTTAATAATTATACAATGTTATATCATTTTTATTAGTTTATACAAATTGATTTAATAGATATCAAATCTATATTAAATATTAGTAAAAAAATAGTAAAATCTATAATATTTAATAAAATTTATTTTTAAATATAAGTTAGATTAAAAAAATTTCTTACTGCACATGGTGAAGGAAAACACCTAGTATGTATGTATATTATATATACATATAGTTATTGTGAATAATACTCTTGTTGCAATAAATAAATATATTATAGTATTATAGCATTGGTTTTATAATTTTATGCTAGTATGAATTGTTGAAAAGAATAATTAATGTGTATCCAACAAATGTACAAATACGGTAGATATATCTCTAAATAAGATACAGTTAATAAAAAAAAACTATCTGATTAGAATATAATAAATTTATAAGAGGAACTTATGTGTATATATTCTTTTCAAAAAAAAAAAACTTATGTGTATACTACCAAAAGAAAGTTGTAGATATAGTTAAAAACTATTAAACATAATAAGTAATATAATCCATTACATTTATTGTGGCAATATTCTAAGAGCAATTTGAAGGAGCTACATTATTGAAGGAATATTGAGCAGTGAAATACATCAACTTACAAATCTAAAGAGAGAACAAAATAGAATTTCTAACAACTTTTTTTTATCAGTGAACTTAGACCGAACAAAGTTCCTTCTCCGAAAGCAATCCTCAAAAATTAAAAGAAAAACTATATTCTAATTTCTAATATTCTAATTTCTAACTTCTAAGCCTAGTTTTCAAAACAGAGAAATGAGAGAGGTAAATGTTAACATGCGCCACCAGTGACCGTTATCTAAACGGCGCCAAATATTCTGAGGGTAACTTTTTCACAAGGAAACGCAAACAAAAACCCCCTCTCCCACTTACTTCTTTCCAAAAATAAAAAACACTCACTCACACACACACACACCACTTTCTATCTCTCCCTTTCTCTCTCTCCTTCTCTTGCCAGCGAACATGGAGAAAGGCTTCTCTCCCGTCGGTCTCAGGGTTCTTGTGGTCGACGACGACCCAACCTGGCTCAAGATTCTTGAGAAAATGCTCAAGAAGTGCTCCTACGAAGGTTCCCTTCTTCTTTTTCTATGTTTTTACACATTGGGAGTCCACCTGCTTAATTTCCTCTGCTTTTGTTTTAACCCCCTTGCAGTCACTACCTGTGGGTTAGCTAGAGAAGCTCTGAGGTTGCTACGAGAGCGTAAGGACGGGTTTGACATCGTGATCAGCGACGTGAACATGCCTGACATGGACGGCTTCAAGCTACTTGAGCACGTTGGCCTTGAACTGGACCTCCCTGTCATAAGTGAGACTTCTATATATGATCTTGAGTAATAAAGTAAAAACAGAAAAGGTTAATTATTAATTTTGTTGTTTGCTTTTACAGTGATGTCGGTGGACGGTGAAACAAGCAGAGTCATGAAAGGCGTCCAGCACGGAGCGTGTGACTACCTGCTGAAGCCGATAAGAATGAAGGAGCTGAAGATCATATGGCAACATGTTCTTAGAAAGAAGCTCCAAGAGGTGAGAGACATCGAAGGCTGCTGCTATGACGTAGGAGCTGATTGGTTCACCCAAGCGCAGTTTCTTGGAGGTGGTGAAGATGTTTCTTTTGGGAAGAAGAGAAAAGACTTTGACTTTGAGAAGAAGCTTTTTCAGGATGAGAGTGACCAATCTTCTTCTTCCAAGAAAGCTAGAGTGGTTTGGTCTTATGAGCTTCACCAGAAGTTTGTCAACGCTGTTAACCAGATCGGATGTGATCACAGTAAGTACCTCTCTTTAGCATGTCTTCTTGATAGGCAGTGATTTTTCTGGTGTCTTTGTGTATGGCAGAAGCTGGTCCCAAGAAGATATTGGACCTCATGAATATCCCATGGCTCACTAGGGAGAATGTTGCTAGCCACCTTCAGGTAAAACTTTACCCTTCTCTTTAATCCAAAAGAGGAAGAACACTAAGCTTTTTGTCACTTTTTCTATTTTAATTTTAATTTTTATTTTGTAGAAATACAGACTGTACCTGAGTAGATTAGAGAAAGGGAAGGAGATAAAGTGTTATTCTGGTGGAGTAAAGAATATGGATTCACCTCCAAAAGATGCTGAGATTAATTCAGGACATCAAAGCCCTGGCAAGAGCAGCAGCTATGCATTCCTTAAAGCAACAGAGACTGATCCAAAGCAACTTGCTCCAGCTTCTGTGTCTGACCCCACCAGTGGTGTCCACATGCCTCCAAAAGCGAAAAAGACACGTATAGGATATGATCCTCCCAACTCATCCGGTGTGTTTGACTCTCTGCTTCCCTGGAATGATGTTCCAGACCCACTTGAATCCAAGCCTCCTATTCTGTACGAGAACAGCTTTCTCCAGCAACAGCCATTGCCAAGCCAAAGTTCCTATGTTGCAAACTCTGCACCGTCTCTCATGCAAGAGGAAATGAAGCCTTCTTATGTGAATGAGGATGAGTTTCTCATGCCACAAGACAAGAACTCTACTGTGATCCTTCAAGATATGGACTTGTCCGCTCCCTTCAGCTCCAATGCAACCAGCAATACAGATTCGATTCCGGGAAGCTTGAACTGGGAACTTCCAGAAGCACACCATTCAGGTTCTTTAGACACTGACTTAGACTTCACTTGGCTTCATGGAGAGCATTTCTTTGCAAACAGCGGACTCCAAAACTTCCAGTTTCAAGATTACACTAGTAGCACATCACTCCTGTCTGAGCCCCCACCCCACCTCTGGTATGGAAACGACCGGCTGCCCGACCCTGACGAGTATACCCTAATGGTAGACCAAGGTTTATTCATATCTTGACTCTTGTTCCATTAACTTCTTTTCCTATATTGGTTGGTGTTATGCAGAAAGATTTTCTTTTCCCAAGGACCTTTAAATCCATGAGTGTCACAGGCTAACTACACCACAATGATAAGACCATATGTTTCATACCCATCTCTTAAGATCATTAAACTGTCACATTAGTTTCGCTTTCATGTGTGGTAGGAAAATAGTAGACCTATCATATCTTGAGAATAAGATCTCTACTCTAGACATTGTGTTTACTGGCAAACTAAGCATTTTTTTCTCCTTATCACACACCTTTGCATCTTGTAGCCCTACACATTGGCTTTATGTATCCATCATCTGCTAGCTGTTGAGAATCTGTCCCATAAGGTTAGGATCAAAGAATGTGAGAGAATTCTAACCAACAGCTTTTTCTTTTTAAGAAAAGTTGAACTCGCAGGTTGTAACCGAACAGCTCTTTCTTTCAACAAATCTACAAACACAATAAGTTATATGTTACAAGAGATTTAAGAGAAACTGTTTCTCTGAGAGGTGTATAAAAGAAAAATGTGCACAAAATAGCAGGCATCTCGTCATAATATCCAGTTGGACCTTCTGCATCCCACACCAAGTGTCAGTTCTCCAGCCTTGGGACCCTGGGAAATATAGTCACTCAGTATATGATTCTGCTGAAAAGACACCAAAACATCAACTGAAGATGAACAGAGAGAAACATTGTTGTTACCTGTTTATACTTGCTTGGCTTTCTCATCAGGGCTTTCTTCATCTGCCCCAGAATTCAACGATGATATCTTCCCGAATGACTCTTTAGCATCCCCGAAAAAGTCTTTCACTTTGTCCAACACTGTTTTAAGCTGGTCCTGAGTTGGGAGCTGTGATATTACAGGACAAAAACTCAAATGTTTTAGAAGGAAAAACATGCACCCTTTGGTCACACTCAATGGAGTTTGAGAGCTGATCTCAAATTGGTTGTATAGCTCACCTCAATGACATCTGAGGTACTAAGTGCAGCTCTCATGTTCCCGTTTTCCTGAAAACCAAAGACTTCAGAGCTTGTAAAAGGAAAAGAAAACAGAGCTACCAAGACAGAGAGCATTACAACAAGTTTGTAGCCATATCGAAACTCAGTGGCAGTCCGCAAGACACGGTGCTGCTTAATTGCAGTCTTTTGTATCTCCTTCTCATCCTATTGAAGATGCAAAACAATCAGGAAATCACATCACGATGCAGACAAAGTAAATAGATAAGCAGAGAGCAGAGCTTGTCTTACTTACTCGGTAAATAACAGCAGCAATGTTTCTAGCAATGGTGTCTTTGTAGATATACTTCCCCAAGAGGTTATCTTTAGCAGCAACCATGATCTTTGCAGTTGTACCACCAGCTATTATACTTAGTGGATACCAAAGATACACCTGTTTCAAGAAACACTATTAACAACACAACAATCAAGTAACCAAGGGGAGGTGATGAGGGAGGGAGAGACGAACATTGGCCATACGAATGAAGATAACGAATCTAGGGTTTCCGTCGTCTTCAATCTTAGGCATAGGAGGAGGTGTGCGTTGATACTGACGAGCCGCCATTCCTTTCTTCCCTTTCGCCTCCACCACGAAAACCATCCCCCGCTTCGCAGATTCTCGGCATGGTGTTCTCGAGGTGAACAGAGAGTGTCTTGCTAAACCGACCTCTTCGAGTCTTCCTGTATTCTTCAATGGAAGCCGAGCCAACGCGTTGAGAGACATACTCACCTCCATTGAGCACCGTGTGCAATGGGGATGATGATTTCGTTGGATCGTACCTTATCCATTGGGTGTGCCACTTGTCCTACTCGGTTTAATTGAACCGGAAAGGGATTTAGCCACTTATTATTCTATGTGTACCAGCTTGATCCACCTCACCTCTACGTTAATCCACTAGAAATTTAGACAAGTCAATTTGCACATAAGCCTAATTAAATAAAACCCATGAGCCGGGACAGAATAGCCTAGTGGTAACACTAGAGTGAACTGGATACCAAGGCACCTGGGTTCGAGTCCTCTGAGATTTCGGAGACCGCCCGTGACAAAAAAAAAAATAAATAAATAAATAAATAAATAAATAAATAAAACCCATGCTGTGCGGATTTAGATAGAAATTTATTTTATTTGAAATTTTTCAGGGTTGCGAAACCATGCGATTTTAATTTGACCAGGTCGTTTTCCGCGGATAATTACTATTTAAGTTATACTAATGATTTTGTTGTGTTAATATCAAATATTGTAGAATGTTTTTGTGTTCATAAACTATCTAGTGTGTAGGATATAGTATAAGAGGAAATACATGCTCTGATTTTTGTTGTTTAAATGTTGCATATAACTTTATTTTCTCTCTTTTTTGTAATAAAATTATTTTTATTTGTTTGCCAAAATACTAAAATTGAATTTAGAATCTCCGAAGATGTCACTCTGTGCCGATAATCTGAGACTTTCCGGGGACTCGATCCTTTCGGGATTAGGCGGACATGGGTTGCGTTTTGCTGAGGATTCAACTCCCCTTTTTCAAAGAAACGCGGGATGTCTCGCGACACATCCTCTCCGATGATATGCCAGTACGCTTGGTAGAACTTGGAGGAGAATTCATCAGGGCCGGGAGCCTTGCCGCTATGAATCGAGAACGTTGCCTCCTTGATCTCCTGGATATACGGTATATGTGTTAACTTGGTGTTCATTTCGTCTGTCACTTAGCTGGTAAAACTTGGAGATCTTGCTCAAGGTCGCCACCGCTGGTTGTTGTGAAAATGTTTTGGAAGTAATCTGATATCACGCGTGCGATATCGGTTTCTTCGAAAACCTCAACTCCTTGCGGGTCTTCAATGACAGAGATCGTGTTTTGCAACCGTCTTGTCCTGGTCGCCGCATGAAAAAACCCAATATTCCTATCACCGCTCTCCAGCCATTGGATTCGGCTCCGTTGGAACCAAAACTGTTCTTCCTCCTTGTAGGTTGTGTGTAACACCTTTGACAGGGCCTCAATCCGAGG
>NC_027753.1:31133411-31149830 GCF_000695525.1 Brassica oleracea var. oleracea
GGGGCTGAGGACAGGGCTTCATCCAACTCAGCCTGAGTAGTGTGAATGATTTGGTTCGCTTTTTGATTGCGGTCCTTTGTCCATTGTATAATGCCTCTTCTGCAGGCGTTAAGCTTGGCGATAACCGAGGCCAGGGGGTCGTGGTTCCATGCCGCGTCAACCACATCTGCTATCTCTTCGTTCTCCGTTAGCGCTCGGTTAAAACGGAAAAGACCTTTTTTCCTTGCCGCAGAAGTATTGAAATAAGTTATGAGCGGTCTATGGTCCGAGGTTTCAAAGCGGAGATAACAACTTCTTCCCATCGGAAATTTTTCAGACCATGCACAATTCACCATAGAGCGGTCTAGCCGCAAGCAAATGAAGTGGAGATGTCGCGTTCCACGCCATGAGAGGTGGTTTCCGGAATGCTTCAGATCCCACAAACCATTGCAGGACACGAAAGTTCGGAAACTCGTAAAAGATCCCTCCCACAGCAATGGGCCGCCTACTTTCTCCGAGTTGTCAAGGATTTCATTAAAGTCTCCCGTTAACAACCAGGGAGAGTCTCTGCCTTCGCCGATTCGTGTAACATTTGACCAGAACGCAGCTTTGTTTTCCACAGCCGGGGCACCATAGACAAAAGAGATAAAAGAATAAGTTCCTTTGAAAGATACCTTTGCATCGATGATATTGAGAGATGATTCTAGTATCTCAATTGTGATGTTGTCTTTCCATAGTAGCCCTAGTCCACCTCCTGTCCCAGCTGGTGGTACTGAGAAGTAATTAGTGTAGTGGAGAGATTGGAGCTTTGATTTAATGTACTCATCGTCATTCTTCGTCTCCATGAGGAACATGATATCCGGGGAGATACTCTTGTATATCTCCTTGATTCTGCGAATTGTGAAGGGGTTCCCCATCCCTTGACAATTCCAGCTCATAATAGCTAAGGAAGAGATGGAGGAGGGAACAAAAACCCATCCCCATGATCCTCTTTGTCGGTATTGACACCGAATTGTTGCTCACTGACGTTGCATGGGTATTGTTCAGTCTGGCCTTATCCCCCGTTTTGGGGTTATTTTTCTCTAAGCAAAGCTTCTTCCTCGGTGGGTTTGTCGTTCTGGTAGTGGTAGTTCTTCGAGCTTTGGTTCCACGCACAGGACTCCGGAGAATTCTTTTTTTGGGAGTAACCCTCAGTGTTCTGCGTTTAGTTTCTGCTTTGCTTATCGTAGGGGCTACCTCCACTGATATCGCAATTGCACTAGCTAGTGCAGCTCGCGTGCGTTCCCTGCTTCCCAGCGTAGAAAGACCTCCAAGCCTTTGGGAGGCTGGTGTTTTGTTTGAGCCATGTCCCATATCAATTGTTGGAGGAGGGGGAGAAGTAGTGGTGTTGGCGACGGCCATCTCCCGCAGTTGTGTATTGTCGGAGAGTATTTCGACCTCTTGGAGTCTGCTTGAATCTCTACTGGGAGTACTACGACGTTGTAGTTGTTCCCTGAGGTCCGGATCAGCTATCCTTTCCAGCGGTGAACGTCTTTCCCGGGATCTCTCAGACCCCGCGGGTGTTACCCCCTCGTTAACGTTTGTAATGACCTTCTTAGTATGCAATTGTGGGGGAGACTGGTGGGTATTCGGATCATAACGTCTTTGGTTAGAGTTGCCCGATGGGTGAGACGGAGAGGACGATGCGATAGTTCTTCGCTCTGGTTCTCGGGGGAAATCTCTGAGAGGTAAATGATCGAGAGTTTGGTGAAGCATGTCGTAGGCTGTCTCTTGAAAGGAATCGGGGCCTGTATAGAGTTAAGATCCGACGTCCGTATGGAATTTGAGACATATTTGAGCGTTCAGTGTGCTCTGAGTTGTTTCGACGAGAGAGTTCATAGTGGCCTCTATTCTCAGAGGAATGGTGAGACTGGCGAGGTGGAGCCGCCTTTCCTTCTAGCTGGCCTGGACAACGTGCGTCAAGGGTTTTGTACCCTTGTCTCTCATCATGGCGCCGTTTTTCAGCTTCAATACGCTCTAGAGCCAAAGCTTGAGTAATACCCAACTTTCTATCTTTCAGTGGGGCGTTACCATGGGGTCTTCTTGGGCAGTCATTCTCTTCGTGGAGGAGAGACACTTCCATAACTTCCCCATAGGGGAGCTGGATTTCCGAGTTCATCTCTAGGGGTAGAAGACCGTTCAGAGCCACCCTTATACGGGACTCTCTAACGTCCTTGGTGGAGACATGTCCTAAAGCCTTCCCTATCGCATAGAGGGCTTCATCTGTCCAGTGGTGGAGTGGAATGCCGTGAATCCGGATCCAAAAGGAGATCATTGAGGGAAAGGTTGGGGAGATGGTCGGCTCCCATCTTTGGAGGAGAAGCATCCATTTCTTGTGGTGATAGGGCCCCTTAGCTAAGACTGTTAGGAGGTCGTTTTCCGACTCAAAACGAAATTGGAAGCGTTCAGGGCCTAAGTCTCTGCCTTCTAATCTACCTTCCAGATTCCAGACCTGCGGCATCCGGGCCACCACCGCTCTAGGGTGTTGGAACTGGGGGTTAGTAACTCTTCCAATTACCGTGAGCTTGTTGTCAGCAATCAGGGCATCGTTGTTGCCTGCAGGAATCTTGATGGGGGAGCGTTTTCGGGGAGAACTCGGGGCCTCAGGTCATTTCTCTTTCTCTGAGCGGGAGTAGCGTCTTGCCATCTCCTGCTAGCAAGTAGTTGGATTTGTTGTTAACCTTGAAGTTTGTTCGAGACGACAGAGTAAAAGTAGTATATATGTTCACTGGAGCTTTATGGGAATTTATGGAACCATCGAGCTTAGAGCAGGTTAATGGAGGTTATCGTAACCCAAATAGCTAGTCTTTCCGGTGTAACTGTCAGGAGCAAGTTTCACAGAAGGAGGTTGAGCTCTCCTGCAAGACTCCAACATGCCTGCGTTATGAGATAAGAGAGACTACGAGCGGACTCTATACTGGCACAGGGGAGACCCTGGCTGACCCGCCGACGGTAGTCGGGGGCTGAACCCGGCGAGGTTTTGGTCGGAGGCACTTTTGGGATTTGATGGACCGTTTAGTAATGCTGTGCTTTGACTTTAAGTAGAAAAGATTTGAAAAATCCGCAGGTTTTCAGAATGGGTCAGCGACAAAACAAGCCCAAACAGGAAAGAAACTGTTGGTTAAGACCATCTCCAACCCACCCTTATTTCTATCTCTATATTTTTTCCTAAAATAGAGAAACTCTATTATAGAGGTGAAAATGCTCCAATGTATGCCTCTATAATAGAGTTTCTCTATTTATAGGGGAAAATATAGAGATATGATATTTCTACTTTTAAATATAGATGCAAAAAGTAACTTTCCTCTATATTTTTCTCTAAAATAGAGGAACTCTATTATAGAGGCATACATTGGAGCATTTTTACCTCTATAATAGAGATCTCTATTTTAGAGAAAAATATAGAGGTGTACATTGGAGATGCTCTGATAGGAGGCAAAGGAACAAGGTCAGCGGTTAGAGACTGGTCTCGTATAACGTGCCTGAGAGAGTTTTTTGGTCGCTTTTTTATCGGTGAAGTAAATCAGGTCTTAGCTAATCTGTCAAATCGTTATGTTTTCGTCCATCTTTATTTGTTTAAATTGTATAGCTTACAACAGCTTCGCAGTTGATTTCATAACTATTTGCATCCTCTATAAATTTCAAGACTGTAGATAAGATATCGGTCGGTTCCCACACCTACGTTGTCAATATCTTGTTTTGAACCATATCTAAAGAGTTTTTCATAGACACTTGTCTCTTGTTATAAATTTATTAGAATAAACTAATCGTTTTTATCACCTATTAGCATGATATTCATTTTCTACGTATTGGTTTTTATTTCTTTAGCTCAATAATAAAACCAGAAAAACATTATCAAAGCGCCAAAAAACTATTAAATTAATCACACATTCTTACCACAACTTTGTAAATTGATTAGTGCATTTATACTTTTTATTCTTGAATATCTCAAAGACCATGTCCCAAGTTTCAAGTTTCCTATCCAATTGTCATCTTACGGACACCATAGGTATCTAACCCCCACTCTTTTTAAGCCACTAAGCACTTGGAAGGAAGTGTGATTGTTATATATTCAAAACCAAAATCACTATATAATACCACCGTATATGACCACGTATACTTTTGACTGCTCAATTCAAACTCCCATACCCATACTGAAAGCTTCTCCTAGTTACGTACTCAAGTAAAATATGCAGATTCCTTTTACTTTTGCCATCTTCTGTACCTATTACCACCTAGAATACAACCACTTGGAACGGGACGGAAATATAGTTAGCAATATAAATTCAAACTTGGTTATCAGAAGTTAAGAAGAGGTAGTGAGTCTAGTGACAATAAAGTCCAAGCTCCAAGAAAGATTTAACACCGAAACAAAACAAATTTTGAGTTTAGATTTAGCTATTTGTTTTCTTCTGGTCAAATTATTAATTATATGATACTGTATTACTAAGTTGTTAGTTCACTCACTGCTGGTTGAACATTATTATGTATTAGTTTTAGTAACTCAGACGAAGACTAACCAATAAATAGTTGAGAATCTTGAGACACATCATAATAAAGAAAAAAATGAGAGGAAATGAAAGAGTTCCATAAGAGAAGAAATACATGAATAGATAAATCGAGAAACGCAATTTAAGGCATCTGAATTGTACCTTTGGTGTAGTGAATACTATACTTTTCATGTTGCTTTGGCAGCTCGAACAGCTCTTCGACTGGCCTACTCCCACACGGGCATGATCTTTAACTATCACAGTATAAACAAAACAATATCAAAGCAAATCAGATCAGATCAACTGATCAAACAACAATTTCAAATCCTATTGCCCTTCCCTGGCGTTAGTAAATAAACATAGATCCACAGGAAACATTACAAAAAGATCCTCACCTTTTACAGCAAATCACTGTCTTTTACAGGTTTGTTGAATCCTGCTAAAAATCAGAAACATGGGTGAGTGGTGCCCATTGATTATATTTACTCAGATGCTTATTGTTTCTAATTTTCACTAAAAGTTTGAACAAAAGAAGTGGAGTCCATATTAACATAGAACTGGTTTTACAGTCTTTCAGGAGATAAAAGAGAGACAGACAGTGTAAAAAAGTCAGCAAATGCACTGATCTCAGTGATCAACGATATCTTGTTAATGAAATCAATCTTAGAGCAAACCTATGAGAAATCTGATATGTGGACTGTGGAACTGGTTTCACCGTCTTCTAAGAGCTTCCCAACTACTGCCTGAAATCACCAGAAAAGCATAACTATTTATTCGTAATTCAGGGATGCCCAATTTGGCTGAGATTTGAACAGATTTTCATAGCCATTGCTTGAAATTCCGGAGGCTGTACCTGGTTTGAGTTGATGCTGATATCGTGGAGCACCATTAGATGAATATGAGGTCGCAGAAAGTAGATCGAAGTGAGAGTCGAGGAGTTTTATATAACAGGAGAAACAAAGGGAGGTGAAAGGATACCGGTTCTCTCATGAAGATATGATTAAAGGATGGAATTGAATGAGGAGGAGTGTGTGGTATAACGAAACGTAAACAGAGGTCCGATCTGCAGAGTTACGGATGAAAGAGACTGAAGCAATCACTGGAAAGTGGTAGGTGGGCTTTAACTTAAATGATTCAGTATAAGTTTTGTAATGTCCAATTGATTAGGTCCGGTTTTTGATGTTTATAAAGGACGTGTCAAAATCGTGTTTTCTTATTGGTTTGGATTTATTTGCATACGTGGATAGGCTGAATGTCGATTATATCCTCTTTTTAGTATTGTAAGATTAGAGTGGCTGGCTGCTACTTTGCAAGTCAACTGGACTAATACATTTTTATTTGATTAAGTCAGCAAATTCACTTCCAGTCTAATTAAATTATTTAATTAAAATCAAACTAAAATTTTAAATAGCAAAATACAGGACAAATGTGGTATGATTTTAATAGTAACAAAATATATACATATAAATATATATAGAGATTTTGGTTACCATTGTAATATTCAAACCAGTCTAATATTCAGACCAGGCCCGAAGCAGAAGCGGTCGCTTACGTATTCAAAAAAATTTAAAGCAAAATTGGCTCATTGATTTTTTTTTTTTGTTAAGTTACAAAGCTAAATCTCTTATCTTGAATGGAGTCTCCAATATATATGGATCGGTGCTGATTCAAACAACTCTAAGAAGATAGTATATTTTGCTGATTCTCTCGTTCTATTCCTTCTTTTTTTTCAGTTATCTTCCTCTAATATTCAGGGTGTCTGATTTGTTTGTTTCTGTGAAACTTTAGTTTTTCGTTTTATTTTGTATTTGAATTTCGAGGACATGTATGCTTTTTTTTTGCTAAAATTTGGTTAAATAATGTTGACAGCTGTAGGTTAAATCAGGCGACTTAGACCACTCGGCCAAACTATCAATTTGAGGACTTGTATGTTTACCGTCCGCTTTAAGCTAACAGGAAATGAACTTCCTTCCGTTGACTTTTGACTTTGGAAGTTTAAAGATTTGCTGGCTTTGATTTAAATCATGTTGTTTCATATCTATAACACTGGTTGTAATGGTTGGTCCAAGTAAAAATTGCTGACAACGTCACACATATCAAACTATTATGAGTATTCTTATACGAAGACCTTTCGCAAAAGAGTCTTCACATACAAGTCAAAGTAAACGATAGTGAAATGATCCCTCACACAAACAAAATTACTAAACTAAAACTACTACCAGTTCCTACAAAGACATTTGACTTGTCTTATCATAAAATCCAAAGTAAACGGTAGCCGATCACTCCCTTTGCAAATGTCTTTGTCACAAGACTTTTAGGTCCGACTTTTTTGAATATACAACGTTTCTTGTTGAATTTGTATAACCGTGTAGGCATTTGAGTTGAACTCACATTCCCACATTGCTTTGTGAGTTTATTTTATTTGCTTTTTATCTTGTTTGCAATGGAGAGGAAGCTTTTCTTGGGTCAATACTTGATACTGGTGATATTATTATTGGGGCAGCTACATGGATACAAAAGCTGTATTGAGAAAGAAAGAATGGGTTTGTTGGACCTCAAGAAACACCATCTCCCAAGTAACAATACCAACTCATTTTTCACTACCTGGCCTAATGACACAAGGAGCGATTGCTGCCAGTGGGAGGGGGTAGAAGCGGGCGGGTTATCAGCCTTTCAATTGGTTTCACTTTCTACGGAACTAGTTTTCTAAATCTTTCTTTGCTGCATCCCTTTGAAGAAGTCCAAATTCTTGACTTATCCGCGTCAGTATTTAGTGGCTTCTTTGATGATGTGGAAGGTATACGGGAATTCTCCTAGTCGTTTGCTTTTAACTTTTTGTTTTGTTTTGTTTTGTTTTGTTTCATTGGATCTTTGATATTAGCTCCCTGTTAGGGTTCTGCTTCTCTACAGAATCTAAATGAACTAAATCATAGTTCATTGTTTTTAAATAGTATAAGTTAAATACCTATGCCACTGAGATTTTCTGTGTATATGCATAAACAGTTGTAGATGTTTGTGTCCCACGTTGCAATCCCAGTGGTGACTTATTTTTCCTTTCCATGTGCATAGAGTTCATCTGCACGCACATTCACTCACTGGCGTAAACTATGATGTCATTCTATTATATATCTTAGCAAGGTTCTCTTTTGCAGGTTTCAGAAGCCTAAGGAGATTAAGAAGCCTCGAGGTTCTGGATCTCTCAACAAATGTATTCACCAACAGCATATTTCCCTTTCTTAATGCTGCTACATCACTTAAAGCTCTGTTTCTAGGGACCAACAGCATGGATGGCCCTTTTCCTGTTCAAGGTATATTTTTCTATTCCCTATTTCTTGAGGATGTATCTTTTGTTAGATCAATTAGAACTTTAAATTGAGTATTTTTAAAAAAAAAAAAATATATATATATATATTATTTGCTTAGCCTTAAATTCAGTTTGCTTCATTCTTATATTTTTTGTTGAAATCCCTTTCAGAACTCAAAGATTTGACCAACTTGGAATTGCTGGACCTAAGTGATAACAGATTAAATGGCCCTTTACCAATACGAGGTACATGTCGATAAATGCTTTGTTTATTTTCTAAGGTGGAGATTTAACGGCTGTGCACGATATCATTAGGCTCTTGTTTTCCTTTGTGGGGTTTTGTTGCAGTTTTACCAGCCCTGAAGAAGCTGAAAGCTTTGGATCTACATCTTAACGACTTTTCTGCAACAATGGAACTGCAAGGCAAGTCTATATAAAAATCCTTAACTCTATTGGTTATAAAATGTGAATGTCTTTCATTTGATTACCATAGGGATATGCGAGTTGAAGTATATGCAAGAGCTCAATATCGGCCAAAACAAATTTGTAGGTCAGTTTCCTTTATTATGCTTAACTAGCTTGACTGGGCTTAGAGTTCTTGATCTCTCATCCAACCAACTGTCTGGGAAGCTACCATCTGAAATCCATAACCTTGAATCCCTAGAGTACTTGTTGCTGTCTGGTAACAGTTTCGAAGGTGTTTTCTCATTTGATTAACAATCCAACTCACTTCAAGTAGTGTCAAATACTTCTTGGAAGCCAAAATTTCAGTTGAATGTTATAGAACTACGGTCTTGCAATTTGGAGAAGGTTCCTCATTTTCTCCTACACCAGAAGGATTTGCGTCATGTTGATCTCTCTGACAACAAAATTACTGGAAGTTTCCCTTGTTGGTTGTTGGCTAACAACACAAAGCTCGAAAATTTGCTTCTACAGAATAATTCGTTTACGAGTTTTCAGCTACCAAAATCTGCTCATAAGCTGCTTTTCCTGAATATATCAGATAATGAATTCACTCATATCTTTCCTCAGAACATTGGGTGGATATACTTCCCCACTTAAATTATATGAATCTAGCAAATAACGGCTTTCAAGGAAACGTGCCATCGTCTCTTGGTAACATCAAAAGTATTGAATATATGGATATATCTCACAACAGTTTCAATGGGCAGCTACCACAAAGTTTTGTAAAAGGTTGTTATTCCTTGGAAGTCTTGAAGATGTCACACAACAAACTAAGTGGAGATGTTTTTCCGGAAACATCGAACTTTTCTTTTGTCCATGTGTTGTATATGGACAACAATCAGTTTACTGGGAAGATTGGACAAGGTTTGCGGAACATGAGATCTTTGGTTTTGCTTGACATCTCGAACAACAATCTCACGGGTGTTATTCCAGATTGGTTTGATGAATTTCCCGATATAAGTGCACTACTGGTGTCGAACAACTTGTTGGAAGGGGAAATACCTATTTCGTTGTTCAGAACGTCTAGTCTTCAGATACTAGACCTCTCTGCAAACAATTTATCCGGCAGTGTTACTCCTGCATGATAATATTTTATCAGGAGTTATTCTAGACACATTGGTAGGAAATGTCACTGTACTTGATCTCAGAAATAACAGATTGTTTGGGAATATTCCGGAGTTCATCAACATGCAAAGTATCCGTATTCTTCTTTTGAGAGGGAATAATTTGACAGGTCGTATTCCTCGACAGTTGTGTGACCGCCTAAGGAACACTCACTTTCTAGATCTTTCTAACAACAGACTGAGTGTGGATCCATACCTTCATGCCTTGGCAATACGTCAGTTGGTTTGGGAAAAGAGGATACGCCATCTTTTTTTGATTTCGCCACTGCTTCCACTAAAGCGTCCGATAGTTCTCTTATGGAAACGGCTTCCTTTTCCAGAAAAATTTATGTCGGTGCATATGTCAAATCTCTACTTATGCTAGATCAGTTTAGTACCTTATACAACTACAGGGACGCAACCTTGATGAAAGTACAATTTGCAACCAAACACAGGTACGATGACTACATGGGTCAAAACCTCGAATTATTTTTTGGACTGGATCTCTCAGGCAATGAGCTGAGCGGTGAGATCCCAGTGGAGCTTGGAGGTCTAATGGAACTTTATACCTTGAATTTTTCTCACAACAAATTATCAGGTCGTATACCAGAAAGCTTTTCAGGTATGAAGAATATGGAAAGCCTTGATCTTTCCTACAACAAACTACAAGGTTGCATCCCACCACAACTAACAGAGCTGAGCAGCCTAGCTATATTTAATGTCTCATTCAACAACTTATCGGGAGTCATCCCACAGGGAAAACAGTTTAACACCTTTGATACAGACAGCTACTTAGGTAACCCTCTTCTCTGTGGGAAACCAACCGATAGAAGCTGCGACGCACAAGATAATGTTGTGGAAAACGAAGAAAGCACAATCGACATGGAGTCTATGTACTGGAGTTTGGCTGCAGCATATGTTACAACACTTCTTGGAGTATTCACGTCTCTCTCTTTTGATTCTCCTTGGAGCAGATTTTGGTTCTACATGGTTGATGCTGTCATCCACAAGGTGAGGGATTTATTATGGTAAACCATTGTTGTGACAAATTCTTATATTTCTCCGCATTTGATTCACCGAACCTCCTGCCAGAACATAATTTGTATTTGGTTCCTATGTACTGTCTTTTTCATTGTCTTTGAATAAATGTAAAACACATCTCTGAACTGGCTTAGTGATTGGCAAACGCAACGACCTTGTTTTGTGTACTTGACAAACGTTTCTCTTTCGTCTTTTTGGTTGGTAATCTGGGAGGGTAAAATAAATGAATGGTTCCACCAAAAAACGGCCGTCTCTGACAACGACAAAATGTTTGTTCAGTTTCGCAAACAGCATTTTGAGTTCTCATCAGCCGACAGATTCATTAGAGAACATCCTACTGTTAAATGCGCAGATATCACAATCCATACTTTGTCCGGCTCTCAATGTAAGCTTGTGTTGATGGTTCCCTTCCAAGAAAACTGGTGAGAAGTTCCATGGCTTCTTTGCCTCCTCCCTGGGCCAACACCTAAAAGAAGAAAAGCTGGTGTTATACTCACTGTCACAGACCACTAAAATTCAAGAATAAACACAAATACTCTTCTAGTTATCGTTTACTTTGTCTCGGAACTGCAAGCCCATATACAGATTCGGATGCCCATCCCCAAATTGTGAAGCAAATATATCAGCAGCAAACACCTGTCGAAAAACAAATAATCAGATTCTCAGATTAAAAACCAGCGAGGATTAACACAAATGCAACTAAATTATTACCTCACTCCATAAACGGCTGTAACACGTTGCTTCAGAGCCAATTACAGCACGTGGGAAACATGAAGCAGGGTTTGTCCCTTCCACCACTGGTAGCCCTAACATCACCTATAGACAGATGGACACAATTACATTTTAAGACAATAGCCGTTGCTAATAAACCAGATTGCTTTGAGAGTTTCTGCCTGTACCTTTGGATGAAGACTCCTGATTAGCTGGCTAAAGTCCACATCATCCTCCGAATATATTTTTTGATCAAATAAACCTTATCATCAAGGTTTCAAGCATCATTAGTCAGTGCCACATTGTACCTTATCATGAGCTTCTTGCACTGCTTCAATGCCTCTTAAGAGAACTTATAATAAGAAGCACACAAAATCTACTGCTCTTCCTAACAAACCATTAGTCCCAATAATTTAAAAACTTAAGTGGATACACTAAGATAAATCGAAGTTGAGAAGTATATAACTATCAAGACAACTTTTGACTGTAGCAATAAAAGCCTATTTTGATGATGTTTCAGAAAGAAAAAAAACCTAAAGAAAGATACGTGGAGAGATTTCTCACAGTATAATATCTCCTGAAGCGACTTGAGTGCAGAGAAAGAATATCGCCAACGTTTGAGTGTTTTGCAGACTTCATCAACCAGTGGCTTGGTGATATCCTGCAATTCCAACAAATTAAATAAACTAATCAGTCTCCAAGACAACATGAGTAAATCCCAGTTTAACAAATTTGGTGTGTAATGCAGTCACCTGACGATAACCTGATACCAACTTCAAGGTGAAACTCTCGTAACACCTAGAGATACCATAATTATATTCCATCAGTAGGATTTGTGTTAATACATAAATACTTAACACAAATATCAGTTTACTTGCCAGTTTTCCAATAATTGAGATGGAATCTCCCGAAAGTCAGGGTCAACACGTAGGCCTGAGAATCTAGCAAATGAAGCACGATTGCAGATATGTTGGACCTATTTGCCAATAGTTACCAAGGAACATCACTTCAAAACATCCTTTGATATATAGTACAAAAGATGCAACATAGGATTTAAACGTGGTAACAAATCTCATTCACGTACCACATGGCCAAACTCATGAAAAAGATTAACCACCTCAGAGAATCCCAATGGCATAGCTTCACCACCACCATCCTTTGAAAACTGTGCAATAAGCAACGCCACGGGAATCTGGGGACAAACAATACCAAAATAAATGCCAGAAAAGGTTTCTGTTTATATTTTTGAACTGCATGACACTTCCAAATAAAGATCCGACATGGATGTAAGATTGTAACCTGACATGCACCATTGGAGAACAATGCATTGTTCTGAAGACTCACCACACAGCTGTGACTAAATTTCCCTTCCCTGTCCAACAAAATTGTGCTTACGACTGAAAATAAATTGGAGGCTTTGAAACTGAAGCGAATGATGAGCTAAGGTCGATGACTGACCTTGTAAACATGTCAAGATAGAAATAACCCAAAAGCTTTCCAGACCCAGAGTCAAACACGGCAAAAGCTTGAACATCATAATACCAGACATCAGTTTCTGTAACCTCCTCAATTTTTATCCCTGAAAAGAGAAATCATAAGATTAGTAAGTTATGAGCATATAACAAAGCAAAAAAAATTTAAGACCCCAAAAGGTACAAGTGCTCAGACTCTTAACTAACCGAAAAGGTCCTGACATATTTTAAAGATTCCGGAAAGGACTAAACTGACAGGGAAATATTGTCGGATATCTCCGAAGTCAAGATCAAACTGCAGCTCCTCTACCCTCTTTATATAATATAAAAGATCTTCTACGCCAAACGGAAGCTCCCCTTCTTCTTTCCTCTGATATTAGAACCCAACAAGTTAAGTATTCAGAAAGGCATAACCTATTATATATGAAATACCAACATTATATTTACCTTCAGATCTTTCAAAATGGAAAACTCTCTAATAGCTAAATCCGTTAAACTGGAAGAGATGTCCTCCAGGAATCTGATCACCTGGACACAAGAAGGGCCTCAGTATACAATCGAGGATGTGAAGAATGATAACAAACCACGTGGAGGATCTTTCACAAACCGTTGTTGATGTCTTTGACATCCTATGATCAAGAGCGTAATCAGCGAAGTGTGCATAACCAAGTAAGCGAGCTAATCTATGGCGCGACTGAACCTACAAAGACAAGAACATTAAGAAGTCTACTGCAGGCTCTTGCCAAGGGTTTCTGGAGTAAACATGCAAGTACCAATTTTTGTAACACCGGAATATTGGCATCTCCACATCTCTTTCCATATGCCATAGCCACTGTCTTCCTTGTCTTGGCTATCTGCAAAGTTTAAAACAACAGCCAAAATTTGTTTAAAGACAACTTTGAATGTGTTGGCCTGAACATAGAGAGATGTTGAAATTCTTCTCCAGTTATACAAAGCTAGCATCAAGAACTGGAAGTAAATGTATCTTCCACATTTGCTGTGGCAAGGCAATTAAAAAGGAACATGGGAATTGTTACCTTGCATAACTCCAGAATAGCTGCTACGTGACTACTTTCCAAGGTGAGCTTAAATTCTTTACTTTGAGTTTTATCCAAACTCTGCAGGAAGAAATGCAGAAATGAAAAATAGTTCAGAACAAGTCAAGTCCGAGACAGGTGACGGATTTGCATGTGACAGAGTAAGCTAAATAATATTCAGGTTAAACACCTGAAGAAATTCTACAGGCAAACCAGCAAGCTCAGCCTCAGTAAAGAAAAGACAAGAACTATCTTCATTTAAATTCTGAACGTATCGCAAGCTTAGCTCGTCAATTTCATCTTTCAATCTCTCTACTTCCTCTCTTTTTGTTGTAGTAAGGTTCAGACCATTGTCCTCGAAGTCTCTAACCTGTCACTGATAAAACATAAATCAATACTCAAACCCCCCACAGCTTAGCAAAAACAACTAAGTCAGCAAGCAACTCTCGCAAACGTGCTATACTGCTATGAAATAAAGCTCATTATCCCATCCGCTTTCTTCTAGCGCAACTGGAGGAAGATCATGAATACTAAACCCTAAAAGAGTGATATTTGCTAGTCCATGAGGATCAGAAAACTTCAAAAGTATCAAATTTGCAAGTGGACATGTTGTTAAGCAATTCAAAGCTGGTCAATCCACTTTCAAACAGTACAAAGTCATGGACTAACAAATTACAGAAGTGTGAAAGGGAAATTAAAATTGGTAACAACTAACAACTTCGCAGAAGGAACATTATACATTTGGGAGATGCTTAACTCCATAACCATGTGATATAGTAGTATCTGAGACAGCCAGAGAAAAATCATATGATTCAGTTTTCCTTACCAGACACTGTAGATAGCATTTAGCGTCAGGAGCAATTGATTCTCCCTTTGCAGCATAAATTCTGATAACCCGGTAAACATCTTCTCGTTTCCTGATAAGCTTGCCACAAAGATACGATCATCAGTTTCAAAAACAGCATTCCATGCCCCCATCAAAAAAGAATCCACAAAACACCTGCAGGAGAGAAGATGAGCGTCTATCTTCAGCTCAGCTTCAGCACTAGCTTTACGAACATTATCCTGAGGAGATAACATCTTAGGAACCACACAGCATTGTATAAGCGGAAGCAGCCTTGCTTCAAGCTCCGCCAGCGGCAACACAACGTTCTCATAAGAGAGCTTACAAGATTAATCAGACATTCAAGTCAGTAACATTTTTTTCCATATTGGTGAATCGAGTGATTTCGAGTTACCTTGTTTAGAGGAACCGAGGCAACAGCGTCGTGAACTCGAGTGGAATTGGAGATGATTTGGTCAGCTAAATCGAGGATCTCCTTCGCGGATAGGTTAACGCAAACAGAATCGCAACCGGGAAGACCTAAATCGAGAATCCGTAGTCAGCATTGTGAGATATGGATTCAAGCAAGCGCAAGCGAGGGAGAGTACCTTTCTTTTTGGATTTTTGCTTGTGAGAGTTGAAAGCGAAGATGGCGAAACTGACGGCGAGTCCTAACAGCCCGGCGGCTCCGGTGAAGGTTACGAGTTTGAGCTTCTTAGGGTTAGATCCTTGCGTTTTCTTGTCGTTTCCTTCATCGTTTTCTGACATTTTCGCTATTTTCTCTCTCGGGGAAATAAAATTGGGAGTGGGAGGGAAAAGCTTAGAAGGTGTAGTGAGTCCCTCGGCTCCCTGATGTCCCCCTCAAGGCTGGAAGTGATAGGCGGACGGGATAATCTTCGTGTGGAGACGTTAGAGAAAAAATGGATCATGGTAAAGGCCCATTTAAAAGCCCATGAGTATCGTCTTCGACAACACATGCATCAAACCTTTCTCTAGCTCCATCTCCGTTTTCTTCTCCCAGCAAAGCCATCGATGGCTCCTAAATCGAAAGAGAAACCCAAAACCTCACAGCCTCCCCCTGCAATCGAAGATCTCTTCACCACTCTCGATAGGCACATCAATCGATCCGAATACGAACAAGCCGTTAAGGTCGCTGATCAAGGTACACACTACTCAGCTCCACCTCCCTCCTACAATTCTCAGGTGAAATTGAAATTGTGATTGTTTTTTTTTCCAGTTTTGTCGATTGCACCTGCCGATGAGGATGCAAAGCTGTGGCTCTTGTCAAAGACGATAAGATCGACGACGCTCTCTCCGTCATTCACTCTTTCCACAAGCTTCCCATCGATCTAGGGTTTCAAAAGGTCAGTTTCCATAAGAGTAATCGAACTACATTGTGCATTCTAGTTTACTCGAAATGAATGATTGTATAGCTCTTAACGGTTTCTCTATTATTGATTGATTCTCTTAATCAGGCGTATTGCTTGTACCGTCAAAACAAGCTAGACGAGGCTATTGCGTGTTTAAGAGGCCGAGAGAGATATTCCGAGACTTCGCTTTTGGAGGCTCAGATTCTCTACCGTCTGGGGAAAACAGATGCTTGCGTGGGTGTGTATCAGACGCTCAAGGACTCGGAGATTGAAACGGCAGATGTCAATTTCGTGGCCGGTTTGGTTTCCTCTGGTAAAGCTTCTCAAGTGAAAGGAGCGTTGGAGACTTGGAGGATCAAACCAACTAGCAGCTTTGAGATGGCTTTCAACACTGCTTGCTCTTTGATTGAGAACGGTAACTACGCCGATGCAGAACAGCTTTTGCTCACTGCCAGGAGGTAAATTATCTCTCTTTTTCTCTGAGAAGTTTGAGACATAATGTTATTAGGATTGGTCATTATCTTTATCTCCTAGGCGATTGTTCCTAATAGTAACTGTTAATTGGACCCCCCCCCCCCCCCCCCC
>NC_027753.1:31150232-31165528 GCF_000695525.1 Brassica oleracea var. oleracea
ACTTCTTTTGGTTATTCTTCTAGAAGAACACTGAACCTTGCTGTTTGGTCTCAGTTCTTTCTTGTCTTATCATCAATGCTCACTGTTTAATCATAATATCTCTATTGATAGTCACATCAATCTAGTATTAGGGATGTATGTGTATCAACACTTCAAGTACATTGATCATTTGGCTACTGATTCTCCAAGTTTTTGTACAATATACACATTTTCTGATATAGATGCTGTTGGTTTGAGACATAATTGGTCAGGAAACACTCACGGATGACGGTTTTGCTGATGAGGATATTGAAAATGAGCTGGGCCCAATTTCTGTCCAATTAGCATATGTCCAACAGGTATTTTTCATGCTGCTCGCCTTGTCTTTAACTTTATGTCAGGATATCTTCCACTCGTTAGTAACGTAGTTTTTTTAATCAGGTCCTTGGACAAACTCAAGAATCCAGCAGCTCTTATGTAGACATCATTAAACGAAACGTTGTTGATGAGTCGTCACTTGCTGTTACTGTGAACAACCTTATCGCCTTGAAAGGTTCCAAAGATGTTTCTGATGGCTTGAGGAAGCTTGATCGGCTGAAAGACCAAGACTCCCAGATTTTTAAGCTTTCTCAAGCACTTGATGCGAAGCTTTCGCAGAAACATAAGGAAGCTATATATGCCAAACGCGTCCTTCTGCTCCTCCATGCTAATAAGATTGATCAGGTTCTTGTAACTTGAAATCTTATTTATGCCTCTATTTTTTTCCTTGCTTATTTGGCTTGACCAGTTCAAAACTTTCTCACCTCAGGCACGAGAACTTTGTGCTGCGCTGACTGGCCTGTTTCCTGAGAGTGTTATGCCTACATTGCTTCAAGCTGCTGTTTTGGTGAGAGAGAACAAGGCTGCGAAAGCTGAAGAACTTCTGGGACAGTGTGCTGAAAAGTTCCCGGAGAAGTCTAAGTTGGTTCTCTTGGCCAGGGCACAAATTGCTGCGTCTGCTACTCATCCTCAAGTAGCAGCAGAGTCCCTGTCCCAAATAACTGATATCCAGCATTTTCCTGCAACTGTTGCCACCATTGTTGCACTCAAAGAGCGCGCTGGGGACAACGCTGGTGCTGCAGCTGTTCTTGACTCATCAATCAAGTGGTGGTCAAATTCGATGATA
This sequence comes from Brassica oleracea var. oleracea, assembly GCF_000695525.1. NCBI lineage: Eukaryota > Viridiplantae > Streptophyta > Magnoliopsida > Brassicales > Brassicaceae > Brassica > Brassica oleracea. The sequence goes on from NC_027753.1 coordinate 31,151,377, forward strand.
GAAACCAATAAGCTTAGCATATTGATGCCGGAGGCTGCTTCCTTCAAGCTCAGGCATGGTCAAGAAGAGGAGGCTTCACGGCTATACGAGGAGATTGTGAAAAAACATAAAAGCACAGATGCTCTGGTTGGTCTCGTGACTACACTTGCTTGCGTCAACGTCGAGAAAGCGGAAACTTATGAGAAACAGCTAAAACCGTTGCCGGGGTTGAAAGCTGTTGATGTGGATAACCTTGAAAAGACATCTGGTGCAAAACCTATGGAAGGCGCTGCTGCTTCAGCGATGCAGGAAGAAGTGAAGAGCAAAGAGAAGGCAAAGAGGAAGAGGAAGAGAAAGCCAAAGTATCCGAAAGGATTTGATCTGGCAAACCCGGGTCCACCTCCGGACCCTGAAAGGTGGCTTCCGAGAAGGGAAATGTCAAGTTACAGACCCAAGAGGAAGGACAAGAGAGCAGCTCAAATCCGTGGCTCGCAGGGTGCAGTGACGAAGCAAGATAAACAAGAAACAGCTCCTTCAACTTCAAAGTCAAGCCAAGCGACTAATAAGAGTGCAGGTGCTGATCATTCGAAGCCTGCTTCCTCTAAGGCCTCGAAGAAGAAGTCTAGGAGATGAACAGTTACTAAAAAACAATAAAAGGACTTGGTTAAAATCACAACACAAGAGCTGGATTTATCAAGTTTTAGTTTTTTTTTGTTTCTTTTATCAAATGTTAGTTGTCTTGGCCCTCAAAAGATTTTGGTTCATTTCTTTGTCTGCCATAACTCTTTTGCATTAAACAAAGAATCATTTCTCTCTCAGTGGTCAAAGCTGCAGCTTCTGTCGTTAAGTCTGACTATGTTTATATAGTATCTGTTTTTTTCTTGGAGTTCTGCTGTGTTTACGCAAATAGGTTATGATAGCATCAAGAAAGGGAAAGATGTACTTGATATGAAAGGTTTGTAGCCACATAAATGAGATCTCATCTTATCCTTTACTTTAGCTTGAGTGTGTCTTGAGTCCACTCCTGCAACCTTAAATATTTGAGTATGCGGATGTTATGACTCGTCGTTCACTAGTTGCGTATAATCCGAGAAATATGTGGAAGATGAAGATAGAAAACGCTTTTAACTTACCTTAGGGCTTTCATACACTCGAATCTAGATAGATTTTCACTGTCCTTTTAGATGCAAATGGGGATCTCAAAGCTCAGAAATCTCTGTAACTGTATCACCATTCCCCAAGGAGAGGAATGTGTACATGATGCATTGCAGGAATACACATTTGGTGTGTGTTACTTTTCTGGTCATTGACCTTGACTACAACTCTACCAGCTATTGCGGACGTTTAAGTAAGTTAAAATGAACTATCTCCTTCCCTTCGGCTATGCTGAAACCATTGGCTGTTTTAACCGTAAAATTTAACTATTGATTTAGCGGGATGAGCCAGGCCCATGCAGTAGTGCAACGCATGAGCGACTCATAGAGGCCCAGATAGCAAGCTATCTTGATAGGCTTCTTCCCTTAAAAAATAGAGTTAATATCGTGTGGTCCGATGGACCACATATCAGATATTAAACTGATAAGAACAGATACTACACTTGATCTTAGCCAAAAGGCCGAGAAAGGTATGATTTGAAAGTTAGGCTCAGCTTCCTTTTTATAGTGCCAAGCTTATGCCCAATGCTTCTATACATAGCGATGTGGGATGTTGGAAATAGCCTTTTTAGTTTTCTTAGGCATCTTTTCTGTCTTCAACCAAACAAGTTGGCTTCATCCGCTTCCCGAGACCGCTTTGCTTCCATATTCTTACTTCTTCTTTTTGCTCTCATCCTCTTTCGTTGGAGGAGGATCATGGGTTGTGTGTGTAGTAATATTGAACAGCCTACGATTGCCCCAAATCAATGTTCTCCTCTTCTTGCAGATCTTTTCAGAATCAAAGAAACATTAGCGAAGAGAAACATCTTTGAACTATTTATTTCTAGCTTTCTTGTTCTTGTTCTTGCTATCAGTTTTCAGGTATTACATTCCTTTTAGCAACCAATTCGTTTTTTTCCTACACACCTCTACGTTTCTGGTCATCTGCTTGGTTGGCACAAAAAGAATCAAATATTTCTTATATTTTCTGTTCTGTCTGAAAACTAGACCATCTTTGGTTTAACTTTCTTCACCTAATTTTACAATGAAAATAGATGGGTTTGATGCAACATACAAAGTTTTGATCAAGGATGAAATGGATGGGTTTCTGGTCATATGGCTCGTTTGAACTCTCTTAATGATCATATCATCCTCATTGTTTTCTATATCACTATTGTGTCCATTCTCTCCCTGCGCTGACACATTATTGATGTTGAATTTCACCACAAACTTTTCTGACTCATCGGCCAAATGGAGTCCCAAACTTTTCGACTCATTGTCTGGAATCCCATTCAAAAGGCTGGATAAAAATAGTTTGTATGTCTTTTAAAAGAAAACATGTGCTCAAACGATATGTCTACATCTATTTTTGTTACATGTCTACATCTATTTTTGAGTAGATATGCAGGCCAGAGTCCTTTGTTATCATATATTCTTTCTGTTGCTTCTGAAGATGCAGTAGAAAACAATGAGGATGATATGATCATTAAGAGAGTTTAAACGAGCCATATGTGTTCTCAATGGCTCTGGACCTAACCTGGTTGCAGGTTCATGTATGACAGAACTGAGGACAGGTTTAATGCACTAGAAAAGCGGATAGTAAGGAATGCAGATGCATTTGTTGCCTAGGGGTTATATGAGGAACAGGTGGATCCAGCTGTTACTTCACAGATAGCTTTGGTTATTATACACAAGACACTACTTAGGTGTCATATAGGATTTAACATCTTGGTAAAAATGACTATAGTTAGTGACATAACAGTCTTTCAAACATGTGAAGCACTTCAGTGCTGAATATCCTGATTTTCCCTATCCTAATGGCAGGAAACCTAAACTCAAAACTGAGATACAAATTTGGTTTTATGGTCTAAATAATGATCTTCCAACCGCATTCATATGAGAAAAAAAAACTTCAGGTGTATAAGAAAAAATCAATCAAAGCCTCATCAATAAAAGCTTATAATACACTGTACAGGTAAGCAAATTAAGAGCTCATGACAAGTTTCTTCTTCTCTCAATTGCAAAAAAAAAAAATTGAAAATTTTACATAATTGGCAAAAGGGTTAAAAAAGTGTATGATACACCAAACCTTTATTTTGTTGTGTGGTCATTCAGAAGTGAAGACTACAGTCCTCCCAAGTACAAAGGTAACAAGAGAGAGCTCAATGAAGAATATTGTGTTTATCAAATGCCTGTCTACTGTCCACCCGAATATCGTTATCCCACCTGGATTCATCTGCAAATACAACACTGCAACAACAATCATCAAGACCATGTTTGTTTTTGTATTTGATACACCATTTAGATGAATCATCTAAATACAACATCTAAATATTGCATCCAAACGTTGTTTGGTTTTATAGTTGGTATTTGCATCCAAATACAACATCTAGGTCAGCTATCATGACTGGTTTCGAGTAGGCCTGGGCGTTCGGTTTTCGGTTCGGTTCCGGTTCGGTTCTTTCGGTTTTCGGTTTTTCGGTTATAGAGATATAGGAACCATTCGGTTATCTATGAAATTCGGTTCGGGTCCGGTTTGGTTCTTTTCGGTTTCGGGTCGGTTCATATAACAATTATAAGAACCGACTAATATCCGATAAATTTGTGGTTTCAATTCAGTTACGGTTCGGTTCCCTTTTTCGGTTAATTTTGGATGACTCGGGGTAAAAACAATTTATTGGGAATTTTTTGGATATAAATAGGGTAATTCGGATAAATTTTAATATTTTGGATAAAAACTATTCGGGTAATTCAGTTCTTTAGGATAATGTGGATAATTTAAAACTCTAGATAAAAAAAATATTCGAGTATTTCGATTTTTTTGGATAGTTCAGTATATAAGTAGTGAGTTTTGAATATTTAGTATTTTTAATACTAAAATATAATTAATATTTTTAGGTATATAAATTTTATTTCGGATATTCGGATATCCATTCGGTTCTCGGTTCGGTTTCGGTTTTTTGGTTATAGAAATATAGGAACCGTTCGGTTATCTTTGAACTTTGGTTCGGTTTAGGATTCGGTTTTTCGGTTCGGTTCCGGTTTAGTTTTCGCTTTTTATGCCCATGCCTAGTTTCGCGGAAAAGAAAAGAAAAAAGGGTGAAACAATCCTCACCGAAAGCTTGTCTTCTGTGATATGAGGACATGGACATGTATGAAGAAAAGTGGCTGTTATTAGCAGGCATCCTCATGTAGTGATCCATTGATTCCACATCGCTTTCTGAAGGTGAAATCCGAAAGGAGATGGGTGGATTCGTGGTGGCTTCCAAGTGAACACCACTAGGAGAAGCCCTGATTTGAGTTGAATCTGTAGATGAACAAGACATTATCGCATGCCATTTACTTGCAACTGATGCTATTGCTTGTGCTCTGTGAGATATCTTCGTTGCTGCGTGTAAACATAAAATTATTCCAACAACTTGGACCACAGCCGAGACCTGAACATAAACCTTTCCAAGCTTAACCTCACCAGATAAAAGCATTAAAAACATCTCTAACCCCACTTTATTTTTCAATCTAAAATAGAATTTAAAGTAAAAGAATTCAAACTCAACTCTATTTCTCACCCTATAATAGTGTAAAAATAGGTTTAATCTATAAATAAAATAATTCATTTATTTTTATTCATCACTCTGTTTTTCACTATAAAATAAAATACTATTGGAGAATATAACTCAACTTTATTATAGAGTTTACTCTATTTCATTGGAAATACTCTAACCATTAATGTAAACGAAGAAGTTAACTTACAGCAAAATCACCACCGTTTATATAAGTGATACGCCCACTGTACGCAGTGGTCTGGAAAAGTGTAGTGAACTGGCTAGCCGTGACGACCAGAAACTGCAGAACCAGAAAGATGCGGAACCTATGGCTTATTTTGGATAGGTAACGGCGCAAATTAGTGTGCTCACCGATGAAAAAGGAGATTTCGGACTCCTCATCTAAGAGCTTTGCGTAATCTTCAAAGTGAATGACTTGCAAGTTGCAGACCAAATGAAACATGGAGCTCGCAGCTAGAAAGATAGTGCTTAAGTAAGTCCATGACAAGATCATTGATACGAGGATAAAAACAGATAGCCACGGCTGGTCATGAGGCACATATAGCATTCGAATAATCTCCCGAACAGCTTTTAGTCCAAAACATATGAGCGACCATAGTCCAAGCAGTTTCACAGAGTTCTGCAACGAGGTAAAAGAGAAAAAAAAATTCAGCTTTCCACATCAGATGCTTACTTTTATCACAAAAAAAAAATCTCGAAGTTCTGATTTCAAGCAAAATAAACACTTTATGCAAAGTTTATAAATTACAAGATCGAGTTACAATTGGGAAAAAAATTAATATTAGATGTTGTGATTTCAGAGGATTTCTGGAGGATTACAAGATTAGGTTTAGAAACTCCTAATAAAGGAAAAAAATCATGCAAAGTTAGAGACTATATAATGTGACATAAGAACAATTTTTTTTTAACACTAGTTAAATTACCAATTACATCATCATCGTATAATCTTTTATTCTATTACATATGATGATCAAGTACCTGCAACTTCACTATATTATCGTTTTGGACATTAAAAACAGACTTCGGCTCAAAACCTCTTCCTAATCTAAAAAAATACATTCTAGAATTAATGTAAAAATACCGATAAGGTTTGGGACGAAACTAGCACTAACATGTTGCGGTTTCAGACATTCAAAGACGGTGTTCCGTCCAAAACCTCCACCTAGAAAAGCACACTACAGATTTAAATGTCAATTTCAGTTTTCAAGATTGAAAACACATTCAAGAATTGATGCATGCACATACAAGAAGAAGAAGCAGGTCATATGATATGTAGAACCAATGATCCTTCATAATCAACCAAGAATCATCACAGAAGGAAAAAAAAAAAGTAGAAGAAGAATCAAATCACCGAGATTTGCTGCATATACTGATCCTTGAGCCGTCCCATACGACCACTGAGTTGATCAACAAATAAAAATTCTCTAATCCCATACTTCCTCAAGTTATGCGAAACGCAGAGCAGAGAGACACCAGCCAGACACGCCTGCGAGACCACGATGTTGAGCTCGAAGCTCTTGTTCTGATACGTCTCACACCCTTTGCAATGTCCTAGCTCCAACACCGTCACCGGAAGCACCAAACCGATCGTCAAAAACACGATCCATGACAAGACGAGGCTTCGCGTTGACGACTGGTTAAACCCGAGGAGCGTCAGAAACATCTCTAGCCTTTGCAGCGTTTGGCCGAGGTCGTCGTCTTCTTCGTCGGGCGGAGGCTGTTCTTGATCGAGCAACGGCGTTTCAGTGGCAACTGGTGGTGATTGGTCACTAGTCGACATCAGAGCTTGAATACGTTTGTAGAAACCCACGGCGACGGATACGATCTCATTCAAAATGGACATCTGACCGTTCAAACGCCCGGTCGACGGCTGTGATTCATCTTTCGGGTTAATCGGGAATCAGAAGAAATGAGGGATTGTCATTTATCGAGGGGAAAGTTTATAAAAATTAAATTTCTTTGTTATGTGATTTTAAGCCGTTAGATTGGATGTTAGACTGATGATTGAACGGTCGATGAGGAACATAAAATGCACCACCTGATTCTTCATTTGGGACGTGGGAAAGAATAATACTTTGGTACTCGATACAGATTTAAACTTGTTTATAATATCTTTTGCTGACGGTTCAGTTCATAGTGTACAACGTTTATTTTTTTTTAATTTGGTTTGACCAAACATATATACAAGATTATCTATGATTCTTTCAATTATTTTTCTTAAATTACATCTTTAAAAGTATAAAATAACATCAAAATATTGAAATAATATGGAAATTAGAGATGAATTTCATTATAAAGAATATATATATAAGCAATAGAAATCGTTGTTTATATCTTACAATACTAAAATGGGATATTGGGAGTGTTTAGGGTGTCTACCTCGGCACAAAAAAACAACCAATAACAATCTTTCATATTGCCACATCATCACTGCTTTCTCGATAACAAAATTCTAAAGACTGCGTTTGGGCTCTATATTAATTTTAAAGGCCCAGATGACCTTCATTTGACAAAGCTCATATCCAAAACACTAACGACTCTCTTCTTCCACTTCGTCTTCTCTTATTCCTCTCCATCCAATCTTTGTTGTTATTAAGCCTCATCTGCTATCAATCAATGGTGTTCTTCAATATCCTTTTAATGAATTTGTTTCACCTCTCTCTCATTTTCCTTCTTTACAAACCACTTCGTTTTAAGTTGGTTCTATTCAATCCTGAAAATCTCTTCCCAAAAAAAGAAGGGTTTCAGTCTTCAATAGACGCTGAGAAGAGAGCCGACATATTTCGAAGTTCCAGTGTGAAATCATTTCCATGGCCATGTATTGCTTCTACAGTCCCAACAATATTATGTTAATAATGTCAAAGAATCTATTTGCATTATGGTATATCTCACCAATGAGTTTGCGATCTGTAGTGTCCATAACGGTCTTCCGAGTGTCTGAACTCTCATATGTTATTGGTCCAGTTCATGGACCGAGGAGGAACGAAAGAGAGCTACAGAACTACCACTTCGCCTAGGTTACCATGTCAGTTCTGACTTTGTTGGCATGTTCTAATCATACAAAGGAACACGAATGTAAAATTTAGTTTTTTAAAAGCGCTCCATAAGATTGGAAACTGTCTCCATCTTATTCAGTGTTTCCCAATTTGTTTATATTCTGGAATCACAGTTCTGCAACTGTAATTGAGTTTCACCCAATGGAATATTGCTTAAGCAGCTGATGTGTAATTGTTGTTTTTCCTTTAAAAGCATGAGAATGACTAAAGTTTCATTTTTAATTTCTGGAAGATTTGATGCCTTTTTAATATCTTCACCATTTTTTGATCTTTGTCATGGGAGTATTAAGAGTTATATCCTCATAATTTATTTCATCCCCAGCATCTTGAACGAGCTCTGAGTCAATTCTCTATCTTATTGAGTATGCCAGAATCCAGATTCGTTAAAGACATGTGTTTCAGTTAAATCATTTCAGAGTATTGTGTTGTTCTGGTGGTGGACAAACAAAACATCATAGCTTTTCCAGCACTCTATGGAACCTGCATATGGAAACAATGATTGTTCCTCAACCGTTTATGCCTGATCAATTAGGGAGCCGAGGGTTCATATTTGATCTCCAAATCCTAATGCTTCAGATGCTACGTCAGTGCTTAACTACTCCATACAAACAGTGAAACAGGGGAGGCGTTTACTCTTCGGTTTATGCGTGATGGGGTTATATGTTTATTTTCTCATATATATGTATACTAGGTTAAGATCCGCGCCTTGCGCGGGATAAATATTATATATAAATTACTTTTATGTATTATATGTTTTTTACATATTATGAAATAATAAATATATATTGAATAATTAAAAATTTAGTAACTATTACGTATATAGTTAAATTGGTGCAAATACATAGATAAATTTTATTAATTCATACAAACACTTTTTCCATTTAATATGGTATAAAATTAAGTTTAAATGATATTAACATAGATATATAGTACATTTTTAATATTTACATCTGTTAAAAAATATTTTATACTCATATTATTTTTGATCATTTGTATTTCTTTATAACAAAAATTTTAAATCACTGATAACAATAAAAAATTTGTAGGATGTTTAATAGTTTTAGTAATTTATAATTTAAAAAAAATTCAATACAAAGTTTAAAATCTAAATATTAAGTTGTCAATATTTTTTCCAAATGTTTATCAAAAAAATTCAAAGTAAATTTCGAAATTAAAATACTTATGTATTTTATATGGTATATAATTTCTTTAAAAAAATTATTAATATACATATATGTAATATTTATTAAATGAGACTTCCTACTTATGTAATTTCGTAATCATTTGAATCTTGTTATAACATAAATTTTAAACATGGATCAGAAAAATTTTAATATGAGTTTTTAACAACTTTAGTCATTTATAGTCGTTTTTAAAAATTCAAAATATAATATATACGAAAAAATCTAAATTTTTATTATATAGTTAATGTGGTTGTTTAATTTATTTTAGTAAGTTAAAATTTTAAAAAATGATAGAGAATAGACTAATTTGTATCAAATCTTTATTATTCAAAATTATTAATTGTCATATATACTTTAGTCGCATTAGGTAATTCCGTGATTTTTATTTATGGAAACAATGTAGAACATTCATGATTAATTTATGGTTAGTTTAATAAAAGCTTATTAAATATTTATATGGACCAACATATTTTTCTAAGGATTCTATGAATGATTTTGGTGATGTCACGTGGCTACAAAAATATGTTGTAATGCTTCTCTTTTAATATATAAGGGATATATCTTTCCTGTGGTTTTGAATTTCTTAGAGTTCATACAATCATATTCTAATCCAAAGATGTCTCTCTCTCTCTCTCTCTCTCTCTCTCTCTCTCTCTCTTCTCTCTTTGCAGTTACAGCATCTAGCATCTAAGGAGAAGAAAAAGAAGAGGAGATGTGAAATATTTCTTAGCTTGTTCTTTGATCTATGTAATTTTTCCAGTTTTCTCTCATACATGGAGCATATCATATGTAAGCCTCTCCATCTCCTTTCAAAAAGAGATATCTGTCTTCAAGCTTTCAGTTGTACTGTTGGATAAAGTCATGTGAACTCTGTTTCTGCAGAGATATTTGGTGCTGCAATTGGCAAAGGAAAACAAGCTGCTAAAACGTAAGCTTTTGTGTGAATGTGTTTGGTATAATCGTAGTATGATTTATGTGTCTGGTCTGAAGCAATTTCTAACTTCACAATGAACCAGACAAGTAAATTAAGAAAAATCGAAGGAGCTTCTATGGCTAATGGGATTAATGATACCTAACTTCTGTAGTAAACTATTGTAGTGGTTCTCTTGAAGACTTGTGATTTATAAGAAACGAATCTTTGATACTTTTAGAGTGAAACATGGCGAGGGAATGCTATAAGGTAATTTCTAAACTAAACTCCTCATCATATATCTATATTCCAACTCAAAGAGTGAAAAAACATGAATTGGACTGGAATTTTGTCAATGTGATAAAAACAGCTGCGAGGAGCACATCAGATGTGAATCACTCAAGGTTTATGCAGAAATCAGGAAAAGAGTCAGGGGAAGAGGAAGAGGAAGAAAAGGATCGAGAGAAAGGATCAAATAAAGTGAACAAGAAACTGAGAGAAAAATCTAGAATATCAAAAAGTCTTACCAAATATGGTCATGGTCATTATCACGACCATGATGTGTACGAAGAAGAATATGACGAGCAAGAACCAGAACGGCAAAGTGAGCCAGATTTGACATTTAACTTGAGAAGATATAAGCGTTATGTATTTTTGCATTAACGGTGTCTATGTTTTACATCTGAATAGCATAGTTTATAATCTAGGAGAAGCTAATTTTCCAGCACCGGAGGAGATCAGTCCACCAGGGAAAAAAATGTTTTTCTGTTCGTGTCTTCGGATTATACCAAGTGTCCAAGTTTGAAAGAAGATTATATTTTGGTATCTCATGTTTTGCTTCAACAATGTCATAGGGACGCCTGCTTAGAATGCACGAATCTGGTCAGTGCTTTGAAATAGAAGCAAGAAATGTAAGGGCAAACCAAGACCTGATGTCACACCTGAAAGTAAAATTGCTGTAAAAGATTCATTCAACTGAATGTAGGAGCTTCGACTAAGTTTATTTTTCTTTCAATAGTATTCTTTTTGTACGTCTTATGAGCCATTCATTGATAATTTATCATAATATAAATGTTCTCCAACATCTATGTGTATATGGTTGAGACTCTCCAACATCTATGTGTATATATGGTTGAGCCCAGCGTGTTGCTATAATTGCGCTTTTTTCTTCCTCTTAAATCAGTGTGATAAGAAAAACAAGTGTAATCAAGTCCTGCTATTAGCATATCAGAGTTTTGGCTTAGTGTTAGGAGATTTGAGTGTATATCCTCTCATGTGTATTAATGTGCATGTACATTATGCAGTTTTTTTATTGTTTTTGTTTTCAGTCATGTATGTATATGATATATCTAAATTGGATAATATCTCTGCAGAATAAACAACAAAGGACTGTTTGAATCAAGAGAATGACAAATTGTCTTTTGCTTGCAAAACACAAGGAACTAATGGTTATAATAATCTTGCATTTTCATAAGTAATGAACACACATTTTTTCTAACTAACCTACAAACAAGAGTTTTTTATCATAATTTTTTTTGCAGCAAGAAAAAGAAGCTCTAACTCAAAGAAAAGGGAAATAGCTGATGATGTTCCAAATACAGTGAATCTAAAGTTTACAGAAAAGATGCAGCAGAAAGATGGAGAAGCTGATGAAAAAAAAAGAGTGGTGTCAGGTTTGAAGTACAGAAGAACCTAATCGGAATATGAATTTGATTTGATGGACGAACGAAAAGTGGTGCACCCAGCTACCTATTTTATTATTTAGTTTTCTTAGCTAAGAAATTAAATATGATCTCCCTAATTTGACTTTATATGATGTTCTTTGTTTCATCGCTTTCTTGCTTAAACGTGCATTCAATAAAACCTATTGACTTATATTTGTGTGAAGATATTTGTTTGCATTGTCTAATCATCGTAATTGATTTAGGGATGGTAATGTAAAAATGGTGTTCTGTATTATGAGACTGCAGGCAACTTGGTATGTAGCCAACTGTTTGAAAACAACTTAAGAGCATGCGCAAGAGTAAGTCTCAGTTTTTTTTTGCCAGCAACGTCCTCTGATCTATCCCATTTAGCTCCAAAATTACATACTAATTCAATCATTAGAGTTATTATAACAAAGAGTCATCAAAGCTATTTAAAGTAAAAGTAAAGATTAAGGCCTTTGAGACGAGGCCGGAATTCTTAATTTGGAGCGTCATTGTTTGTTTATATGATTTAAATATCAAGTTTCAGTGATGGTTTGTTTAAAAAGTTTGTTCTGGTTTGGTCTGTTTTTTTTTATTTGTAATGTATTTTCAAGAATTGGTTTGAAGAATAACATTATTCTTATGTTTGAATCAATTTTTTGCTTCAATATTTGTAATGTATTTTCAAGAATTGTTAGAAATGAATCAAACAAGTAATAAAAGAGAGATATGCTCAAAGGAGAAGCATGCCACGTCCTCTTAAAAAATCAGCCAATAAAAAACAATTATTTTACCACGTCATATCAGTTCAAGTCGAAAATGCATAAAAATAGGCTTCTTCGTGCGGGTTTATAATATTAAGGATTGGCCCAGATCGAGTCCACCTCTCAAATGAAGCGTTGATCGTTTCTTTCATAGGGACTCCGTCTTCTCCGTTTCCTATACCAGTAAATCTCCGTTAGTCTCTTCAACAATCAATTATGTTCTTCACTCCCATCTTAAAGAATTCGTTTCACTACCCTTTCTTTCTGCTCCTTTATCAACCGCTTCGTCTACACTTACCTCAAATAAACCCGAAACTATCCTAAGCTAAAGTAATGGTGATGAAACCCTAACAGTTCCAAAGCTAAAGCGCATGAATCGTATCCTCCTCTTGGTATGTAATATCGTAATCCACTTCTTATTTTGTTAGGATTCCTTGCGGTAGAAGAATGAACCCTTTGATATTCTGGCTCGACTCTAAATCTCTCTTTCCCTGGTGATCAAATTGATTACGTTACCAATCTCAGTATCTTCCGCTGGGATATCCACCTCAAACGCCTCCGGGTCCTCTTTAAGAAGAAGCAGCAGGAGGAAACTGGTAGGGTCCGTAGAGCCATTGCATCGAGGTAACGAATCAAAGCAGTGATCTTTTTGTTTACATTTGATTGGTTATAGTAATAAAGTTTAAGCCTTTTGATTGGTTATAGTAATAAAGTTTAAGCCTTTGTCACTTGTTGAATAATGTCTTGAATCTGTTGGGCCTTAGTCTTTTTTGAGGCCCACTAGTGCTAGGGTTTTCTGGGACACAACTATATATATCTTGTGCCTCTTCTAAACCTAGTTAGCAGCCGTAGAGAAACTAGATCTGATATTCTTGTAGACAGATCTCTGTAATTCCTTCATCAATAAAATCTCTCTTTGCCCGTAGACATAGCCGTCAGGGGTGAACCACGTTAAATCTCTGTGTCTTTCTTTATTGTTTATCCATCTGTTAATCTCTATCTTCTCACATCCGTCACAACAAACTGCTATCAGAGCTTCGGGTTGAATCTGGTGAGAAGATGTATGGGATGAATATGAAGATCGACAAGTTTAATGGAAGGAACAGTTTCAGTCGCTGGCAAATCAAGATGAAGGTGTTGCTGAAGCAACAAGGTCTTTGGGCACCGTTGTCAGGGAAGAAGGTTGAACATGTTACTACTGAGATGGAGGTTAGTGAAGAGAAGATGTATTCAACAATTCTGTTGTGTCTGGCAGATGAGATCATCATCGAAGTTTCCGGTGTTGATGTTGCAGCTGATTTGTGGTCGAAGTTAGGGAGTCTATACATGACGAAGTCTCTGACTAAGAAGCTACTTCTGAAACAACGTCTTTTTCTCTATGAGGATGCAAGAAGGTACACAAATCCAAGATCATCTTGGCAGTCTAAATTCCATCTTGTTGGATCTGAGGAATATTGATGTTAAGGTGGAAGATGAGGAGGCAGCACTGGTTTTGTTGGTATCACTACCAAACTCCTATGAGAACTTTGTTCAGTCATTCATAGGGAGTAAGGATACAGTGAGTTTGGAGGAAGTTAGGTCAGCATCGTAATCAGTCAGGTCAGCACTTCATAGCAGGCAGTTTCGACACAAGGCATCTGGTTCTGGTACAAACGACCAAGCTTCTGGGTTGTTTGTAGGTGGTGGAAAGAACTTTGGAAAAGGTAAGAAGTCGAAAGACAAAAGGTCATTTTCAAAGGGTCCTAAACCAACTGATATTTGCAATTACTGCAAAGAGAATGAGGCTAAATCTGATGAAGATATTGCGCTGGTTGCTCGTGGAAAAACACATCCTAGAAATGTGTGGGTCCTGGACACAGGCGCATCTTATCATAT
>NC_027753.1:31165745-31167832 GCF_000695525.1 Brassica oleracea var. oleracea
AGGTTTCATTCATGGTACTTTGTATTTGCTGGAAGGTTCTACGGTTTCAAGTTCAGCAAATGTTGCATCTCCAGAGGTTCGCAAGGAAGATATGGACAAGTTGTGGCATATGAGGGTTGGACATATGAGCGAGGGTGGGATGCAGATTCTGTCGAAGCAGGATCTTCTTTGTGGTCATAGGACCAAGAGCTTTGAGTTCTGTGAGCACTGTGTGTTTGGGAAGCTGCACAGAAAGAAGTTTCCTAAGGTTGTTCATAAAACAAAAGGCACGATGGATTACATCCATTCAGATTGTTGGGGTCCCTCCAAGGTGGAGTCGCTGAAGGGTCACAGGTATTTTGTGTCCATGATTGATGACTATTCGAGGAAGACTTGGATAACATTCATGAAGCACAAAAGTGAAGCTTTCAACAGCTTCAAGGAGTGGAAGATACTGGTGGAGAATCAAACTGAGAAGAAGATTAAGAGGCTTCATACTGATAATGGTCTGGAATTCTGTTCAACAGAGTTCAATCAGTTTTGTAAGGATGCAGGGATTGCTAGGCATCATACAATCAGGTATACACCACAGCAGAATGGTGTAGCAGAGAGAATGAACCAGACATTGCTGGAGAGAGCGAGGTGCATGCTTTCTAATTCTGGTTTAGAGAAGAAGTTTTGGGCTGATGCAGTGAACACAGCTTGTTATTTGATCAATCTTGGACCGTATACAGGGATCGAGTGTCGAATACCTAATGAGGTCTGGTCAAGCAGATCTGTTGATTATTCTATTCTGAGAGTCTTTGCTGGCACGGTTTACTATCATGTTAATGAAGGAAAGCTGGAACCAAGAGCGAAGAAGGGAGTGTTTATGGGATATGGAGATGGTGTAAAGGGATACAGAGTTTGGTCTCCATCTGAGAAACGGGTTGTTATGAGCAGGAACGTTGTGTTTGATGAGAGTTCTATGTTCAAAGTTTCAGCTGAGTCCATTTCAGAAGCAGAGCAGGAGAATGTTGACAAGCAGGTGGAGCTACAGGAAGTGCAGTCAGACCACCCAGGATCAACCGATCCAGTGTCAGGGAGCGATCGATCTACGCCAGACACAGGATTGGGCGATGGCAGAGATCTCCGATCGATGTCCGACAACACGAGATCGATTGATCCTCAGGAAGAGAGCGAGCGATCGACGTCTGATGAGCAGCCTCAATCTTCCAATTCTGGAAATCAACGTATTGGGTCTGAAAAACGTAGTATTGCTAAAGACAGACCAAAGAGAGTTGAGTTAGACCACCAGAGAGATATTAGTTTGAAGATATGGTGGGTTATGCACTACAAGTTGCAGAGGAAGAGGACACTTACGAGCCGTCTACTTATAGAGAAGTCATTTCAAGTTATGCATCTGAGAAATGGTTTGCTTCAATGGAAATGAGATGGAATCTCATGAAAAGAATTACACATGGGATTTGGTCACACTACCACCTGGGAGAAAAGTTGTGACTTGCAAGTGGATTTATAAGCTAAAAGAAGGTCAGTCACCAGAAGAGGGAGTCAAGTATAAATATCGAGTTGTTGCTAGAGGTTTCTGTCAAAGAGAAGGCGTGGACTACAATGAGATATTCTCACCCGTGGTCAGACACACCTCTATTAGAGTGCTATTGGCGATAGTAGCACGTCAGGATCTGGAGTTGGATCAACTTCATGTGAAGACTGCTTTTCTTCATGGAGAGCTTGAGGAGGAGATCTATATGACTCAGCCTGAGGGTTTTCGATTTCCTGGTAATGAAGATCATGTGTGCAAGTTGAGGAAGTCGCTGTATGGACTTAAGCAGTCTCCGAGATAGTGGTACAAGAGGTTTGACACCTATATGGTCAAGTCGGGTTACGACAGGAGTCTTTATGACTGTTGTGTCTACATGAGCAAGGTGGAGGATGAGTCATATATCTACCTGGTGCTGTATGTAGACGACATGCTGATAGCTGCCAAGAAGAAGTGTTATGTTCAGAAGCTGAAAGAACTACTGAGTTCTGAGTTTGAGATGAAAGATTTGGTTGCTGCGAGGAAGATTCTAGGAATGGAGATCTTCAGGGATAGGACGAAGAAGAAG
>NC_027753.1:31167941-31250714 GCF_000695525.1 Brassica oleracea var. oleracea
CTGAAGGGGAAATCGATTATATGTCACGTGTTCCTTATGCTAGTGCTGTAGGAATTTTGATGTATGCTATGGTTTGTACAAGACCAGATCTTGCACACGTAGTCAGTGTTGTGAGTAGGTTCATGGTTCAGCCGCGAAAGGAGCACTGGATCTCTGTGAAGAGGATTTTCCGGTACCTTATGGGTACATCTAATATTGGTCTTGTCTATGGAGACAAGGATCCGAGACTGGTTACTGAGTATTCTGATTCGGACTATGCAGGAGATGTGGACATCAGGAGATCTATGACTGGTTACGTATTTACTTTGGGTGGTTCTGTTGTGAGCTGGAAGACGACTTTGCAGTCGATAGTGACTTTGTCTACAACTGAGGCAGAGTATATAGCATTGACAGAAGCTGCTAAGGAGGCAATATGGTTGAGAGGATTTGCCAGTGATCTTGGTCTTCATCATGATCAGGCTACTGTGTTCTGTGATAGCTTAAGTGATATCTGCTTAGGAAAGGATCAGGTTCATCATGAGAGAACCAAACATATCGATGTAAGATACCATTTTCTGAGAGATGAGAAGAGGATTGAAGTGAAGAAGGTAGGAACAGCTGATAATCCTGCGGATATGTTCACTAAGCCGGTTCCTCATAGCAAGTTCAAGCATTGTCTTGATTTGCTAAACATCTCAAGCTGTTAAATCTGGCCCTGATGGGCGTTTGGCCCTGAGGGGCATCTGGCTCGAAAAGGAGCATCTGGCCCAAGTGAGGGCATCCGGTTCTGAGGAGCATCTGGTCCGACGGGACATCTGACATCTGAGTTCGATGGAACATCTGAACAAAGAGAGAGTCTGGTACATCTGTATTCTGAGCACGAAGAAGTGCATTCTGGTACATCTGATTATGGAGGATTCAAGTCAAGGTGGAGATTTGTTGAATAATGCCTTGAATCTGTTGGGCTTTAGTCTTTTTTGAGGCCCACTAGTGCTAGGGTTTTCTGGGACACAACTATATATATCTTGTGCCTCCTCTAAACCTAGTTAGCAGCCATAGAGAAACTATATCTGATCTTCTTGTAGACAGATCTTTGTAATTACTCCATCAATAAAATCTCTCTTTGCCTGTGGACGTAGCCGTTAGGGGTGAACCACGTTAAATCTCGGTGTCTTTCTTTATTGTTTATCCATCTGTTAATCTCTATCTTCTCACATCCGTCACAACATCACTATTCAGTGTTCAGGAGCCTTTGAGCAGCGAAGGGTTTCGTGTTTTAGTCAAGCACCGACACTCCTATGTCTCCGTTGATCTCTCCGACGACGACTCCAAAGGCTTCTCAGCTTCGAAAGAGGGTATTATCCTCCACTGGGACGTCTCCTCTGGGGAAAAAGGAGATTTATAAATGGCCGAGTGATGATACTCTCAAGTCTCACGGGATGAAAGTGAGGGAGCCTCGGATTAAAAAGCACAGCAGAGCGACTCTCGCCTTAGCTGCTAGCTCCGATGGTCGTTACTTGGCGACTGGAGGAGTTGATCACCATGTTCATATATGGGACGTTTTGACCAGAGAACACGTCCAGGCCTTTCCGGGTCACAGGAACACAGTTTCTTGTCTGTGTTTCTGACACGGGTCCACGGATCTTTATTCCGGTTTGTTTGATCGGAGCGTCAAGGCGTGGAATGTGGAGGATAAGGCTTTTGTGCAAGACAGTTTTGGGCACCAGTATTATGTCTTAGCCATCGATGCGCAGAGGAAAGAGCGTGCGAATTCTGTTGGAAGAGATAGAACAATGCAGTTACACAAGGTGAATAGGGTTTCTCTTAATCTTCTATGTGAACACTATTGGTGCACTGTCTCTTGAGAGCTGCTGTTTCATCAGTGATACTGAGTACCGGTCTGGTTCTGATAACATGACTGTTGCACTCTGGGGGATGTTGAAAAAGAAACCGATATTTCTCCTTAAGAATGAGCATTCCGTTGCAGCTGATGGAATCACCATTAATGGTAAGTTGCTTTTAACATTGCAGCATATAGTTAGTCAGAGAACACACAATTTTCTATTGTTTTATTTCAGCTGTTTTAATTCTTTTAAAAAAAAACAGAAAATGGTGATCATGATAAAGTGGAGTATAATAACTCTTGCACAGCAAGTTCTTGGGTCAGTTCAGTTGCTGTATGTAGAGGTAGTGATCTTTCTGCATCTGGAGCTGGTAATGGTTTTGTGCATTTGATGGCTGTTAAAGCAAGTGCCCTTCGGCCTTTATTCAAGCTTCCATTGGTGAGGTTACCTGACCTCCACCTCAAACGCCTCCGGGTCCTCCTTACGAAGGCGCCTATCAGGGTACTTCTCAGTCTCAGCCTCAGCCTCAGCCTCCACCAGAACAATACAATCACTGTCTGCTATCATGATCATCACTATTACTAGGACGCGAACTCTGATTACAGCTCTTGCATCCGTGGCTGGTTCGTTCCTTGCTCTCCTTCTTTTTGGATCCATGATAAATTATTTTCCTAGATCAATGTATCGTTACCTACTTACTATACGTGTTTTAGGAGTATTGAATCAATAATATTGATAATGATTCCGTTATTGCGTTCTTAGTCTTTAAATGAACTCTCAAACATGATATGAGTTTCTGTCATCAGGACATCATCTTCTTCTGTTAAACAAAGTCCCATCTAATATATTTTAGCTGTTCTGTCTGAAACTTTCAGTGTATTCACTTGTGATGTACCAACTTATATTATGTTTCGTTACAGTGAAGTGACCAGTGAAGTGACTCAGTTAACCAAATAGTTTTTGTTGCTGCTGTTTGTTAGAGGAATGCCGCTTAAGTTTAATAGCTATCGGATCGAACCACTAAGACCCAAAACGAAAGTCAACTTTGTTGCCTGTTTTTTTATGTTTATCAGATTTAATTAAAGAGGAGACCAGTGGAAGATAAGATCAAGAGGAACAAGATCAAGAACAGATCACTCCATCAATATGTTGTTCTCTGGGAATACAAAGAATTGATCAAAAAGACAAGACGTGGTCCTTCTATACAATCTGTCAAGCTATGAGGGTTCTGAAACCGAAGGAAATGTAAGAATCATTATACATCCTTCCTTTATTAAATAATCTCATGAAAGAACTGATTATATGGATAACGCTTTCAACTTTCCTTTTGTATGTATAGTTTGAATTTTTATAATTATTGAATCTCACCTTCGGGGTTAACGTAATCTCATCATCTTCCTTTTTCACATATCTCAGACTCGGATCTTTAGATTAGTAAACACAAATGAGACCCCTTTCTAATTGCAGAATCATTTGTTGTGTGTTATGGATGGCTGGTGGTTACATCTCAAAGGCTTCGCCTTACATTTTATCACTTCGTCTGAACCTCAGGAACTTTAGGTTCTGGAACCACAATCGAGCATCACGCTGATCTAGAATCGGTGGAGTTCTGGAATGGTTTAGCTAAAGAGACAAAATGATCTAGATTTCACATTTTACTTTAGATCAAACAAGGAAACAGAGAGAACATTCATCAATTATTCAAGAAGCAAATAGCCAAATATATGTCTAGAAAGGCTTATTCTCGAATTTGTTATCAAAAACTTTACTCCCCTCTGTTGTTTCTGTTGCTTCTGCATGTATTTTTTTTTTTTGACAGCAAACAATCACAGACTCATGTAGACTCTGTAAACCAAATTGGTAATTCTGCATCCATGTGTACAACGAAAGACGATTGTTGCCAGGCACTGTGTGCTAAGCTATCCGCCTTTAGGTTCGCCGCCCTGGGTACATGAATGATTTTTGAGTTGAGAAAGCTTCTTCTTAAAAGCTTGATGTCTTCCATATAGGTTCCAAATAATGGTCATTCTTCCGGTTCCGAAACCATCTTCACCAATTGAGAACAATCCGTTGCAAACGTAACCTGAAACTGTCTTAAATTCCTCATACATTCCATTGCCCATATCAATGCCTCCACCTCCGAATGCAGAGGTGATAGACATGCCGTACATTTCTTGCCCCTAGCAAATCATCAAAACCCGGTAAAGTACTAAACCAGCCTTGCCCTGAAAAAAGATCCTTATCTTTCCAGGAGCCATCTATAAAACACCATCTTCCTGAGTTCGCTTGAATAGGGTTGCTTTGCACTTCCTGTACCACCCGCTGATTCCTTAATACATGTGCCTCAGCCCAAAGTGTTGATTCCAATTCTGCTATTTTGAAGGTTTCCCTCGGGTCAATATCAATATTGCTAAATATTTTGTTATTCCGACATTTCCATATATACAATAATATCCTTGCGAACTGATGGTCATCCATTTTTGGATTAACTCTCCAAAAGAGATGATCCATATTGGCGAAGAAGGAGCTCATAAGAAAGATATTCAGGTTCGATGTTATCTTAGATAGCACCCACACTTGTCGTGTTAGAGGACATTCAAAGAACACATGGTTAATTGATTCCTCATGATCTCCGCATCGTTTACAACATATATCTCCCACGCTTCTGCATGTATTATTTCGAAGAAAATATATGTAAACAATATCATTTCTAATTTTCTATGACCCAACTTAATTATTAAGATGCGAAATTGAGTATTTGATAGTATTCTTTTATATGGGATATGTGTAAGGCGATGGAAAAGCCAAAGGATCTACTAATTAATGGTCTGACTGGTTTATCCGCTATCACCCACAAATGCAGCTTTTGCGGTTAGTAGCGGTTCCTGGCGTTTTACAACAATCACAGAAACCGTTTTACACCGTTCCAAACTTCTCAAAATCAAAAGCTGGTAATCTTTTTTTCATTTTTTTAAAAAAATATGTAAATATAAAAATAAATAATTATATATATTTTTTTATAAATACTAACATATATATATAAAATTTTAGTACTATTATTTTATAAATTTAACTTTTATATTTATTTTAATGATATGATTTATAAATATAATTTTAATATTTATTATAATAATATTATTTATAAATATAGTTTTATATTTATTATATTATATTGAGTATTAAAATTAGCATTTTTGTAATTAAACTTTCTGCCTATTAAATAATGTTTTATTAATTTTTTTTTTCATATGTGGGTAAACCAATCAAAATGATCCGTAAACGCAATAATTTTCAAACGTTGTGTCAGTTATACAAAACACTTAATAATGCTTAAAATCGCAGCCACCCACTTCCGCAAACTCCCGCAACTGCAACCGTTACGTTTGAACCAGTCAAACCTTAAATATTACTTTATTAGTTGACAATCATATGACCAAAACCTTTGAGTCCAAATGAAGCGGACCGATGGACGGGTTCATAGGTGCATAGCATATACCAAGGGTACGATTGGTTTCTCCGCTACCACCCGCAAACACAGTTTTTGCAGGTTGTAGCGGTTGTTGGCGTTTTGCAACAATCATTCAAACCGCTCTAAACCTTATAAATTCAAAAGCTGGTTACATCTAACGTTTGCGTTTGCAGTTGCGGGAGGATAAATTTTTTTCTTTTTTTAAAAAACAATATAAATACATAAATAAAAAATTTTCAATAAGAATTTTAAATTTGAATTATAAAAATACAAAAATATATCTATTATATTTTAATTAATATTATAAATTTTTTAAATAAAAACATTTTCTATAATTTAAAAAAAAATTAAAACTATAACTTTCTAAATATACTTTTATATTTATTATAATATTATGATTTTTGATATTTTTATAATTATATAAAATGTAAATATTGTTAATTTATTATTTAACCGCTGCTGCATTTGGTTTTTAACCAGTCATAAGTATCCCGCATACGCACTAATTTCTAACCGCAGAACCAGTCGTACAAATCTTTTAAAACCGCTAGAAATCGCAACCACCTGTATCCGCAAACTTCCGAAACCATAACCAAAAACCGATGCGTTTGAACCAGTCAGGCCCTAAATTCAACGGGTACTTGGGCTGATTATAAAATTATAACAAACCAATATTAACTCAGATATCGGTTGCCAGTTGGCCAAAACTGGGTTAACTTGGGTTTGAGGTTAAACAATAAATTTTCCGCTTCCACTAAAAGTTTTACTTGCTTTCTTTTCATTATTTTTATAACGTTAACCATTTTTTTTTTAATTTTTTACCCACTTCTACTATATTATTCATTATTTTCAATGTCAGTAGCCATATTAAATTCAAAGAAGATGTATTAGTTCCTTTCTAACTAATTTTGTATTTTGGATTTATAATATTTTTAATTCATAATGAAACGACAGATTTTAGATTTTCTGATTCTTACTATTTTAATGTTTCATTATAATTCAACCATTTATTTCATAATATAATGGTTTAAAACTACTTTTGCAATATATACATTATTTTCATATTTCAATGTAATTTTATACTTATTAGATATTTTGTGGCCAATTAAATTATGCTAATTATTGTCTAATTGGTTGAATTTAAATTACAAAACACAGTTTTCTAAATTAATAATTTTTATATTAAAGATTTAAATTAAAACTAATTACATTTTAAAACAGATAGAGTAATCTGTATACTAAGGGGATGACTGGTTTTTCCGCTACCACCCGCAAACGCAGCATTTACGGTTGGTCGCGGTTGTCAGCGATCCGCAACAATCATCCAAACCGCTCTAAACCGCTTCTAACCGCTTCAAACCGCTTCAAACCAAAAGCTGGCTCCAGCTAGCGTTTGCGGTTGCGGGCTGTTGCGGGAGGACAATTTTTTTTCTTTTTTCTAAAACAATATAAATACAAAAATAAAAAATTTCAATAAATTTTTTAAAATTGAAATTATAAAAATAATAAAATATACCTATCATTTATAATTAATATTATAAATTTTTATAATTAATATTATAAATTTTTATAATAAAAATAAATTAAATAATTTTGAAATATAATTTTCTAAACATAAATTTTATATTTATTATAATTTTATGAATTTTGATATTTTTATAATTATATTAAATGTAAATATTGTTAATTTATTATTTAACCGTTACTGCATTTTGTAGTTAACCAGTCATAAGTATCCTGCAAACGCATCAATTTTTAACCGCATTACCAGTCGTACAAATCTCTTAAAACTACTAAAAACTGCAACCACCTGCATGCGCAAACTCTCGCAGCCGCAACCGCTGCGTTTGAACCAGTCAGGCCCTAACTCTACACAGATATGAGGATACAAATTTTAAAGTGGTCTCACATTGAATTTCTCTCATTCTGTGCAGTCCTAATTGAAAAGAAATAAGCAAACATCTAATATTATAATATTCTCAATATATTAGAAATGGTCGAACCGTACAAAGACTATACAAACCAGTTACGGGTGATGTTAGGAATATTAGTGGCTAAATCAGTTTTCTTTCGCACAAACACTCACTCCATTTATGAAGTGTAATTTTTCTATCTAATGATATCAGTTATTTGATCAGAAAAAAAAAAGAAAAGAAATTGTCAAACTGTACAAAGACTATATACATTGTAATTGGAGAAACAAAAGAAACAAAAATCAATCGATGACTTTTAAGGTATATGACCCGGAAGCATAATGACTGGGTGATATATACAGACAGCAACATACAACTTATTTGCAAATAAATTTTCATATAGACTCAAGAATGACGAAAAATATGTCATCAAAATATATTGTATATATTGTGATAAATATATTCAATCACATTAGTATTTTCATGATATTTTTTCTTAATAGAAAGATAGTAAACAAATTTGTAAATATCATATACACTACTAAAAAAATCAGATCCTTTAAATAATAACAAAAAGATATAATGAAGGTACAAATATTGGAAACATCAATTCTCTGCAATTAAAAATAGGACAATAAAAATTTAAAAATACGAAATAAAACAAAAAATAAATATAGTAAAAAAGATTTAGTAAAATAAAATCATATTATAGTTTCCATAATTTTATTTATTTATAATTTTCATAATTTATAGTGCTCAGTTACGCTAAAAAGTCTAAATTTACAACATACACAATTTTATTTCCATGTTTTAAACCTATTACCTAATTAAAATGATTCTAAAATAAATGACAGCATGAAGATTGGAAAATCTAAATAAAAAATATATGATAAAATATAATACATAATGTTAAAGTTACATTATCATTGATCACTAAAAATCATGATCGTAGCAATAAAAATAAAATTACAAACATTTTTATTAAAACCATAGAAACACAACAAAGTGTTATTAAATATACAAAATACAAATTTGACATAAAAACTCACTAATATGACGGAACAGCATTTAAATAAATAATTTTATCGTCACAAGCTCGGAAATTTCAAGTTGTTATCGTCACAAGCATAAGACTATCTAAAGGTAAGCGATCTATATTTAATTTATTGTTCATACATATAATACACTCACTATTGCGGGAAAACTACAACTCAGCTTCATCACTAACAACAAAATTTTACTTTGATAGCTTAATCAAATACATCAAGCACCTCAAAGGACGAATAACAAGTCAACCAAATAATGAACTCAAGAGCACCTTCACCTATTCAACGAAACAAAAACATCAAGACAAATCAAAGCAATAGAGGAAAATACGCTCTCCAACCTCTTCATGTTTCTTTATTCGTATCCCAGCAAATTATTGTACTATGCCTTCGAATATAATAAGTGCACTAAATCTATTTTCATCAATTCATTCACAAATTTTATCTCTCCAACTAGAAAAAAGTTATAAGACATCCAATCAAATCTTAATTAAAATTAGCAAATACATTTTCAATATTTTAAGAGATTTCCACCTTAAAATTAATATATTTAATTAAAAGCATTATCCGCGCGTAGCGCGGACAAAGAATCTAGTGATTCTAAAGTTAAAACATAGTTTAAATTTGCAGTAGATTTTATAATTGTTTTATACAAAAACTAAGTAAAGATGAAATGTATTTACATCATAACTAGGTTTAGTTAACTTTTATTCATCTTACTTATCATTCTATATATGACTTCGAGTAATAATAAACAACAAATTGTGAGTTAAATTATTTTGAATTTGTTAGACAGAAGGCAAAGAATAAATTCAAACCAATTTAAAGTTTCTACCCATTTAATAGTGCTTAAAATTTATTGTAACATATATACACAATTTATATTCAAATATAAGTGCAAATTTTATAAAAATACCCCGTGCGTAGCATGTCCAATATGGTAAAACCGAACCGTACCGAACCGAACCGAACCGAACCGAACCGAAATAGACAATATGGTGTGGTTTTGGTATATACCATATAAACAAAATGGATATGATTTTATAAAAACCGCAGGATTTGGATATGGTTTGGTTTATAACCGATTAAACCGAATAAAACCGATCAAAAGAAGAAACATGTAAATATGTACACATTTTATAACGTCACATGAAAATCTATTTGTTATATAAGTTATTCTTTTGTTAATAATTATTACCATATTTTTTATAGTAATAAAGAATCCTAATTTAAAAAACACTTAAAATATAATTGAAAAAAAATTCATCGCAACTGAGGCTTCTTATTTTCTTAATCTTCTTCTTTTAATCATTTTGCTTTCTTTTAGCATTGATTAAATTGAAGCGAACGTTATAAATTTGATGGATAATAACTAGAAAAAATTCTTCGCAACTTTTTTCTTATTTATAAACGAACAGAGTTTCACTCGAAAAAGCATGACTTTGATGAACACTCAATATGGAAGAGTGAAAAAACTTTTCTTTCATACTTCTCTTTTGTTTTTTATTTTTATTTTCAAAATTTAGAGCTTTGATTTTAATTCTAGATTTGATTATTTCATCTAAAGTTATAAGCGTTTTTATTTTTTTTGTTCTTTTATTTGAAAATATAATATTTTTTTAATAAATGACTGGATGACAATATGACTCTAAAATTTATATAATATGATCGCAAAATAAATAATTATGTTTTGGTATAAAACCGAATAAACCGAAAACCGACGGTATATAAACCGAACCGAACCAAAGTAAATATGGATTTAGAATTTTAGTTATATTTACTAACCGAAATACCGAAAAAACCGAACCGATATCCGGATTGAACACCCCTAGCTCTATATACAGTAATTGTTAATTTATGATTTTAATGATCAATTCATATATTTATCCAAAAAAATTCATTATATTACTATTTTGTGGAATATGTCTATTTTACATTAATTCAATTTAGAACCATAAAATCACTAATTAATCAAATATTAAATTATTGAGATTATAATATATTTAGGTTTTAAGTACTAATTCATATCTTGGGTTCAAAATTTTCAATTTTTCAAGCTTTTGAATATATGTCGAATTTAGATGGTTTTAAATAATATATAAACCTTTTTGACAACATACATAAACTTTTTAAAAGTGTCATAAATCTGTTCAGATGTTTTTATAAATCGGATTAGTATGGGTTAGGTTTTTTTATTAGGGTTTGATTCAGATCTTAGATGCAATTATAAATGTCGAGGTCTAATTCGCAGATACCACCAAAATTCGTTTCTTTATCTCCACGAAGATCATTACAATGAAATAAAGTTGAGGGCCTGCAAATCTTGCGTGGTTTCAGTCCTTCAGAATCAGACCCCATCTAATGTTGCATTTTCCTTTTTCTTATCTAATATTATATTTTTATACGTCATACGAATACACACAAAAAAAAAAACTAAAAGATACTATTGTGTGATCAGTTCAAAATACTCTATGGGGCATTATATGAGGAACACGAAGCGTCGAAGCCCAATGTCTAAATGCCGCTACAAGATCTCATAGGGCGCATTGCTAATAACACCATTTTTTCTCCAAATAAACTTTTATCTGATTACGAAACTGATTATGCTATTAGATATGGGTTCTGCAATGCACCGTGTAAACAAAATGACGATAAGGTAAGTAGGTAACATGGTCATATTATTACTTGTTTGTTGGTAGTTGGAAGGACAGTAATTGTGAAAAGTTACTGCTATCAGCGCGCCGTTCAATATTATATCATCCATCCGTTCAATAAATATAGACTTTTTAGTATTTTCGCACATACTAAGAAAACACATTAAACTATCATAATAAATGTATTGTTTTCTGTAATTTTCAATTTTCAATAACTTTTAACCAATAGTAATTCAATAAAGTCAATTAATCTTTTTAAAGTTCACAATTTTTTCATAAAAAACACAAAAATACATCTTTGCGAAACAAATTTTTTTTTAAAAAAGTCTATCGTTAAAGATTGAATGAAGTAGGTGCTAGGTAAAAATAAAAATAAACCTTCAAATTTTAACTTTTAGGTATTTTAGTAGTATTTTTTTCCTTTCAAGTTTTGGTATTATATGTATATTGTAAATAAATATATATATATATATATATATATATATATATATATATATATATATCTTGTTATGAGTACTTATATGTATATTGTCAATAAATATATTCAGCAACGCTTTTAAATCAAAAACCTTGTACTATTTCTTAAATTTATATTATTCAAAAATATAAATATATAAAATCAGAAACTTTGATTATTACAACACCAAATTGAATGTGGGGTGTGGCAGGGCACCCTTTGCCCCCTCCTCAGCCGGCATTGACCGCGATTACAAAGACCGCATACAATGACAACTTTGACAAGAAGCATACAAAGTGATTTCTGTAGACTACTGTGGTGTTTTTATTATTTGCAATTTGGTTTTAGGCGTCCCAAATAGGGCTGGACATTTTATTCGTTAAATTTGATTCGATTTATTATTTGTTTCGATTCGATCCGAAAATTCGGGATATCTGTAAACTTTCGAAGCAAAGCAAATACTAAAAATCAATATCCGTTAAAATCGAAACAAATCACAAATATTAAAATTTCGAGAAACGGATATCCGATCCGATCCGGTAATATATAAACATGTATATCTTGATTATATTTAAAGTTTTTAATGTATAAAATTATATAATTATTATTCTAACATATGATTTGATAAATTATATTCACGTTATTACTTATATAAAAATATTACATAAAATGAAGAGAACACATTCTGACAATTATAATTTTAATTTTTTTCTTAAGTTTTGTGTTATTATAATTGTTAACTAAATTCAAAAAATTTACAAAATATGTAGATTCACTACTTCTTTTAATTTTTATCATATATATCATGCAAAAAAATATTTTACAAAACAAATTTGTATCAAACTTTTAAGATTATTTGTATTAATCAAAACATATGAGATATCCGTAAGTATTCTTAAATATCCGCAAATATCTATTTATTTTCCGGATATCCGATTTTCTGAATATTCGTATTTTTCTGAAGCAAAGCAAATCGAAAAATTAGATATCCGTGACATACGAAGCAAATCACAAATACCTTCAAAAACCTGGATATCCAATCCGGCCTAGTCCCAAGTATACTAACTATGATAATGATACCCATTTACAGATTTTATTTATTTATCAGAAAATGTCTATGTAAGGAAAAAATAGTCACGAGCATTTTCCACTTTTTTTTTATTACCGATGAATTTAGCTTTAGTCACTGTCAGTCCTAAATTTATATAAAAAATAAAAATTTATGCAATACGATACAAGTATAAAACTTCTTGCATTACTATTATTGATAAACGAAGAAGGAAAAAAAACATAGTAATCCTCATATATATATTTTACAGATATAGACTCTACCACCAAACAAAAACCCATACAACATAATAATAACATAAACTATATGGAAATGCTGTTTGGAATACCACGGCCGGTGACTCCATGTGGTGAAGTAGGTAGAAGCAGCTCGTAAGGAGGCATCCCAGCACCTGTTCTGTTCTTCAGTTTCTTATCTTTGTTTCTCTTATTTATCTTCTTCTCTACCTCCTCAAGCTCCTCCGAAAACTTGCTAAAATACTTAACCACTTCCTCATCTTGAAACCAACGTCTCTGATTCTCTTTCAAATCGATCAAGTACTCTTCGTCAGCGGAATGCGTCGAGAGCGTCTCCTGCACCGCCATCACTTTAGTTGCTTGGAGTTGTGTCGCTAAAGAGCTTAGGAAGCTGTACTGAGGGTTTCTCATGAACATTTCGTACTCCGGATCGTTTTCGTGTGGTATAAGTTTCCTCAACAGCGTAGGTCGGTTCGGGACGTACCCACCGAACGGGTACTGGCCGAAGTTGATGGCCGCGTGTTGTCCCGAGGCGATCCATATCATGTTGGTTAGGATCTCGGACAAGTCTTGTGTTGTGTTGAGTTTAGGCCACCAAGGCTCGTCTTTCTTGTCGTAGTGACCTTTGTTCTTGATCTCATCCCACCAAGCTTGGAGCTCAAAGTCAGAGGCTATGGATTTGGGATCAGAGTAGAAGTGTTTCACATAGGATTCAACTAGGTTCTTGATGGCTTTCCAGATCAAAAGACCATCTGCTGCGTATGGATAGTCTTCGATCACAAGCTTCACACCACATTCCTCTGAAGCATCTTCTTCTGCCATTCCCCTATAAATGATGTCATATCGCATTAGATAGAGAGACAAACAAACTTAAGCATAATTGGCTATATATATAAGGGCAAATCTCCAAAATAGCACATTTCTAAGTTTATATCACAAAAATAGCACTCAAAAACTAAAATGACCAAAATAGCACATTTCTAAGTTTATATCACAAAAATAGCACTCAAAAACTAAAATGACCAAAATAGCACATTTCTAAGTTTATATCACAAAAATAGCACTCAAAAACTAAAATGACCAAAATAGCACATTTCTAAGTTTATATCACAAAAATAGCACTCAAAAACTAAAATGACCAAAATAGCACATTTCTAAGTTTATATCACAAAAATAGCACTCAAAAACTAAAATGACCAAAATAGCACATTTCTAAGTTTATATCACAAAAATAGCACTCAAAAACTAAAATGACCAAAATAGCACATTTCTAAGTTTATATCACAAAAATAGCACTCAAAAACTAAAATGACCAAAATAGCACATTTCTAAGTTTATATCACAAAAATAGCACTCAAAAACTAAAATGACCAAAATAGCACATTTCTAAGTTTATCCTTTGAAAATTTTAATTTTTTTATTTTTCAAAATTTGAAATCTTATCCCCAAAACCTCATTTCTCAACTCTAAACCCTAAACCCTAAACTCTAAACCCTAAACCCTAAACCCTAAATTTTAAACCCTAAACCCTAAATCCTAAACCCCACCCTTTAACTCTAAACCCTAAGTTTGTGACTTTTGATAAAACATTAAGTGCTATTTTTGTGACTTTTGACCTTGAGTGCTAGTTTGGGAACAAAAACTTGAATTAATGTTATTTTTGTCTTTTTCTCTATATATAATAAGAAAACCATAAAACCCTAAAACAATAGAATTAATTACCATATTAATAAGTAATAAACTAGATAATCATAATATTTGGAATATGACCAAACTAAGAGAGTGTTTGTTTTTTATTAACCTTCGAACAAGATCAGCAGGAAGTCCTTCCATGTCAAACCGCCACATGTTCTTGTACGCCGCAGAGCTTAGTTCCATCGAGTATTTTCCTGGAGTGAAGCAACTTTCGATGATTCCTCCTCCATTGATTAGGCTCTTACGTGCACGCGCATTGATTTCTAGCGTGTAGCGCATGTGAGGGTGAAGCAGCTTGTAAACCGGATGCATTGTACTCAGCTGTCTGTTAGTAGCAATGATGTATGGCTCCATGGAAGCATGAGTCCTTAGCCTAAGGATTGTGGAAAAACATAAAAACATGTCTCTTCAGTACAACAATAGAGACCACAAAATAAAAGCTCAAGTTAACTTAAGTTACCAGTGGTTTACTAGTTGATGAACACCAGCATCGTTTGAGCAGACATGAGCTTTAGCTAGTTTCCACATCCAGTGAGTGGTAGCGTCATGTCCATGCACATAAACGAACTTGTTATCGTTATCCGGCGTGGGAGGCAACGAGAGCTCTATAGCCAACGGCCTCAGTGCACCCGCCTTTGAATAGAAGAAGATTGTTCTTGATGCATATGTTTTTCTTGGATCGTCTTTGAGGGAGTTTATCTTGTCCACAAATGGCAAGAGCATGTCATGGTAGTCCAATAGAAACAACCTCTTCTCTTCAAACGCCTGGATTCACCAATGTATTAAACCTTTTAGTCTTGAGAACAACAGGAGAGAATTATATAGTGCACTATTACTAAACCTGTTCCAAAGTCATTCCATAGTGTTGAACTTCTTTAGCAATCACTTCTTCTGTGAGAGCAGATTCTTGGGGTCCATATACAGCCGGGTCAAGCTTGCTTCGAATTGGCAGCTCCTATCAATACACACAACAAATTTCATAAGAGAAATATCATATGATAGCATTAAGATACATTTTTATTCTAAAAATAGCATATAAGAAAAGAATTTCAAAAATGGTATTAATTAAAGACATTTTTATTTTACATTGTGGATTTGAGTTTAGTGGTTAGGGTTTATAGTTTAGTATTTAAGGGGTGGAATAAGGGTTTAGGATTTGAAGCAATTTAGTTATTTTACTCTTTAATTAAATACCACTTTAGGGATTTTTCTCATTTTATGCGATTTTTGTCACAAAAAAGTGCTATAAAAGCATTTAACATTTCAGAAACTCTCATACAATAATATTCTTGATTTTAAAAATGGTGAAAAACGAAACATACCTTCAGAAGCTCAATGTTCACAGGGTTGACACCAGCGAGAGCCTGACGTCCAAATTCATTGTCTCTCAGCCATGCAAACCTGTCCGCTGAACAACCAAACCAGAAAATACATTTCAGGAATGGTTACACTCTGAATGTGACCATTTCAAGAATAACAAAAGGTTACATTTTATAACGGCTGGTGTGTCGTATTTTAGTAGTGTTTCTCCAACGTTGAGGATCCCATCCACAAAACTACCAAAAAAGCCCCCAAGACCTGTGTCTTTTGGCTCCGTGGGTCTCAAGACAATGTCACATTTATATAGTTTATCGATATCCGAGAAGCATGTGAATGGAATGTCTAAGTTTGACAATGCAGCTGCAATAGATGGGACTAGGTTGTGAAAGAGAGCCTTTAATCTCCCAGCTGTGAAAGTGTCTCTCTTGATATCCTCGAATTCTTCGTCTCTTGGAACATAAAACTCCTCCTTGTCTTTTCCTCTGCTCTCACACGGTGGGTCTGAATGATAGAACCAAGCAAGTCAAGAACCAAAGACAATATGCTAATATTACTTAGTACTATGTAAAGTGAGTTAGAGAGAAGAGAGATGGATCACTTTTTGAAACGAGAGGCCGGCCAGACCTGCAGCGTCTTGGATACGGCATCTCTGGTCCACCAAGAATAGGTCTAACTCGATCTTTTTTACGTGGATCGCCTAAATCGTTGTAAACATCGTAGTCGTAGATCCTCTCATGAGGCTTTCTGTCGCCTTTTCCATTACCACGGACACTTCTCAAGTCCTTTTCTCGTAGTTCTTTGATCCCGGCAGGGGTGTGGGAAGGTAAGCATGGCTAGTGAAACAACATCAAGAATAATAGTTAGGTGAAAGATGTTTAAAGAAATAAAATGAAGTTTGATGATAAGGAGAAGAAGAAGTATTCTCACTTGACTTCTGAAGATAATCCTGCCATCAGGGTTATCATTCCTGGAGTGGATCCAAGTGTTACCAGGGAAGAGAATGGTGTCACTGCCGTCACGGATGATAATCTCTGACAAGCAAATCTCTGAGGAAAGGAGATTGGTGACAAGAATGGCACCTGGTTTACCAAAGTCAGTCGGTACGGTGAAGGTGGCTGTGAACTCAAGGTTTCTAGGATCGTTCCGAGCCTTGGGGAGTCCTAGCACTGGAGTTTCTAAACTCCTCCTACCTGAACCAGTTTCTGTAACATATAAATAACAAACATTAACCGTGTTCTTTTGGAAGACGCTGACGCAGCGGCTAACTACCCAATTTATAACTATTTTCTTGTTCACGCATCTGGAAAGTGACACCGGCGGCGATGATTTTGCCTATCAAAAATAAACACAGCGATCATTCTAACTGCCGCTACTTTTTACAGCGTCGGTCACGGCACCGGAAACCTTAACGGAAGTAGCCTTAATTAATTTTCTCCCATCTTTTATTTATTTTGATGTTCAATTTTTGATCGCTAACCGCTGTGTCTGCGTCTTCCAAAAGAACACGGCTATTGTGTCACCATCCAAGTTAATATTTAATAGAGAAGAAGCCTGTGCTGGTAAAAATGTTAACCCTATTGAAATCCTTTTTTACTGCAACTATAAACATTTAAGTGGACATTTCCAATGCCCAAAAATAGTATTTTAATTTTCAATACTACTTATAACACTATTACTTTCAATATAATCTAACTATTTATTAAATGTTAAATAAATCAAACAAATTATAATACAACATGTGGCAGATGAGTACAAGTTTTTAAGGATACTGATACTCTAAAACATATAATAAGAGATCTAAATAATGTATAACGGAATGAAAAGTCAAGTATCTTTTTCTACATTATTTAATGCTCTCAGTAACTTGTTATATAGTCTTTAGACTAAATGAGAAACCGGATTTGATAATTTCACAACCTGGCACAAAAATACACAGACTAAGATATTCATACAATAAAAGTAAGAAAGAATGAAAGATAAAAAGTCAGATCTAGCGAGGAAGATGAAAGATTCGGTTTTGCAGCAAAGTGATCATTACAATGGACAACTAGTTCTGACAGAAGGGCCATGACAGCAAAGAAGGGAAGAGAATAAGAATTGATTTGCTTATGGTCCTTTTAACTAGCAACCACTAATCAAAATCTAATATCCATGGAATTATCATTAATTATGCACGAGTAAATAGCTGTGATCTTGAGTTTAGCACCAAAACAAAAATGAAATCAAGAATCAAAACCTAAGTCCAGGATAAATCCAAGAAAGGCAGAAACGACCAAACTGGTAAAAACTGGGACTGAATCTATGTGTTTGGTTTTGTTCTCTAGCTCAAAATAGTGATAAACTGATTTGTATTTTTTTAAAGCAAATATAATTTTAGAAACAAAAGAAGTAAGTGAAAACGAACCAGGATCTATATCTTCACTAACAAGCTGAATCAACATCCCTTGACCGACAGCTTTCATTAAAAGCTCAAACTGATGCCCGAGCCTCTCGGTTAGCTTCTCCCTCATTTTCTTCCTGATCTTCACGACCGCCATAACCGTTTTTGTTCCTGTATACTTAGATCTCTGCCATGGAAACGCAGGAGAGCTACTACTATATACGACTGATCTGTTTTTACTTTTCTCGTCTTCTTGATCCACCGCCTTTTCTTCCCGCGAGATCACAGCTCGAACTTGTCTCGAGAGAGAAACTCGGTGTTGTAGCCGACGTGGAAGTACGGGAAACGCCGGAGATCTCACTAGGCTGACGCCGTAGAAGTTCGTTTTCACCGGAGACGCTATAAACATTTTTATACTTTTTTGTTGTTTTTATTTTTTTTCTCTGTATTTGGAGAGAGGGAGCGAGCAAGAAAGCTGATAAATAACGCAAGCGTGAAGCGTTCGTCTCGTGGACCTCGTGGTGCTAGAGGAATTCAGACGTGTGAAACGACTGTGTTTTGGTAAATTTTCAGTACACATTCCCAATTACGGTGAAACTAAAATGACGACAGTTCTTATGGTCAAACAAATGATCCTGGTCCGAACCAAAATTTACGCGTGTAAGAGCGCGTGAGTTACATATTCCCACAAGTAGAAAGCAACGTGTATGACTGTTCAGTGGGATAAGAGTATGATTATACCAAAGACCCTTCTCTTATTTTTTTCTTTTAATACTTTTAAATAGTAAATGTTAGTTAAGAAACATCACTCTGACATTTTTTTTTTTTTGAATTTTTAAGGAATTCAGGGTTTCCCCAAAGGCTTTCTAGGCTCAAGGGACTAATCGCCCCCCCTGGCGCTGACGAGCTCCATGTAATAATGCCCCAGTGGCCCGAGAGAATTGTTTGCAGCGTGAGGCTTCGACCCCGGGCGTATTGGCACCATGGGCACCTCAACCACGAAATTCTAACCACTCGCCCAACTCAGTCGGGTTTAAACTTGTGTGGGTTAAACAGGCTTTTTTACACCCTTATTTTTAGACGCTGTCCCCACCCCCGAAGGGGCCCCCTTGCAAGAAACCCCCAAAGTCGGCGTTCAGTACTGGCCGAAGCCCACCTGACGTCGGACAGGGATTTTTTACGGTTCCAGTCCGTCCCCGGCCCTTCAAGTGTCGTTGAGGATCGAACCCCCGACCTCTCGGACTCGTGTGTGAGAACCCTGCTTCAGTACTGCCGCTAGGCCACCTGAGCGTTCTCCATCACTCTAACATTTATATGTTCCAATGCAAGTTTCTTAATTTAAGGTTCTTAAAAAAACTTTGGTTAAACTCATCAAAGATAAATCAAATATCATGACTAAAGACATGAACTATAAACTGAATCAGTCTTAAAAACACCAAAACAGACATTCATATGCAACAAGGCGTGTCTGCATCATCAAACGACTAAACAATCTAACCTCTTGGATCTTATCCTATTAGAATGGAAGGATTATCCAAACTCAAAACAAACCAAGGGAAGAAACTAACCTATAGCGAAGCCTTGGTACTTACTGGTGGAATCATCTGGTCGTGCGTTGGATTTGTTCTCAAAGTCCATGGTGTAAGACATCCCCGAGCAACCTCCTTGCTTGGCATCAATCCTCAAGCATAACCAAGAAACCTATAAATATTACTGCAAAATGCGTATAGAGACCAAAAAAAAAACTCAAAAAGATTGAGGACTAATGGAAGGTCTGATTACTGAAGGCATTTCCAGAAGTCTGTCTCTTTCCATCTCGTTCATGAAAGAATGCTTAGGTGTTATGGACATCTTGTCCATGACATGATCAACATCATCTTCCTCCTCTTCATCACTCTCCTCATCTCCGTTCACAATGATCTCAGCATCTTCATCACCATCATCTTCGTCATAGGTCGGTCTCACCATCGACCAGTAGATGAAATTCCCGGAGATAAAGCTTCAAGATCAGCCAAGAGCATGAAACCACCATTTAAGACGCATGATTCATTTGAGAACGAGCAAAAAAAAATCAGAGAAAGTGTTCAAAACCTGTTGGAACTTCTCAGCAAGCAAGGGTCAAAAGGGAAGAATGCATCAAGCTTCTTAGACCCACGGGAGAGCTCAGACTCAGTAGCTTATCGAAAATGAAGGAACAACTAGGATGGATCTCATCCGGAAGAGATTTTAAAACACTTAGCCAAAACCATTAAAAACAGATCAGCAATGATAAATTCATGAGCACGTACGTGAAGGAAACCTATAATCCACCTCAAAGAAGCTCAACATTGATCAAAATATCGATTAATGCTAAAATAAAGTTTGAGTCTTTAACAGTTACTTGAGCAAGCGGAGATCAGAGATGCTTCTTGGGAGCTTGAGCTTGCCGGATTTTGCAGCGGGCATGGTAATGTAGATGCAGAAGAGACTAGAGGAGAAGACGAGGAAGACGCCGAGAGACACCGCGAGCTCCCATCGGCTGAGAGGGAACCGATCGAGCTTTGATCGCTTTCCAGAGGGGGAATCGTCGTCGTCGTCTGATATCGCTCCGAGCACTTCGTCTCTGATTAGGTTCCGTGTCTGAACCATCACCGAATGCAACATCAGAAGTTTCACGGCAAGCTTAATCCATCTGCAATGATTCGATTTTGAAGATTCAGAGAGTGTTAGATTCAGAAAGAAATCAATCAGATTATTATTTTTTGTTCTTCAGATTGACGTAGACAATGCTCTTACACAGTTATCAACTCCCCTTCGTCTTTTCCGGTAAGCAGAAGACGAAACAAGATACATTTCTTCTTTCTCTTAATTAAGAGACGTGTGTTAGGTTTATTTTTATTTTTCATATTTTTAAATCCTAAATAGTTTAACAAACACATTTAAAAGACTGGGATAATCCTGCTCTAAGCGGCATGGGAGTTTATGAGCTTTTTTTATTTACTTAAAAAATGCGACAGAACTCTCTTGTCAACGCAATAAAAGAACAATTCTGTAACTTTATGTTTATGAGTTACGTATGTATCTAGTAGGAGTATAAAACAAAACACCGAATCTTAGGGTTGGGTTGGGTAGGGTTAGGTAAGAGCAATTCCAAAACAAGTTTCTAAGAGCAGGTTTATTGGTAGCTCTTAACAAGAGCTCTTACATTAATTAGGGATTAAAAAAGGAAAGAAGAGGTGATTTGCCGAAGACGCGTAGCTTATTTAGGAGAAAGAAGACACGTCCCTTAACTGCCACGTGTCGAAAAGTAATTGGAGAGAGGAGAGGTGGCATTTTGATTCCGTCATTTTCTTCTTTTCTTTCTTTCTCGGGGATTCACTCTGCTCGAAGGCGATAGTGGTGATTTGTGTTCTCTCGGTGACTGTCCTCAACGAAACATCGTAGTCTCTCGGTGGCGGCGTCGTAGTCTCTCGGTGGCTGTCCTCGACGAAGGTATACGGCGGGATCTCTCTCGTGGTGGCTCTCGGAGATGAAGAGAAATGGTTGATCCTCAGGCGAATCGAAAGGTAAAGATGAGTTAATCTGTTTGTATGTTTGAATATTTCGATTATGCATGTCTTATATTGTGCTTCTTCAACGCGAATCTTAAAAAAGTTCAACCTCTGATTTGTTTTCAATTTTTCTTTCTTTGAGTCCTGAGATGGGTTGATCAAGAGGCGTGAAGTGGGCACATAAGCTGTCTCGTTGTGTGCCAAAACCACTCCCATGATTGGTGATAAAGGTAAATCTTTTTTCTCTGATCTTTGTAATTGTATGAACGTTTCTATTAGCTCTGGAGAAGTAGATAAACCATTGTTTATATTCGTTGGTGTATTGTGATTGATGGTGCAAATGTTGTTGATTTAAATTCTTGATTGAAAAGAATTTTGAATTGGATAAAACCTTTGGCCCTGCTCTGTTGAATTGGATGATGAGTTTACTCTTGTTGTTGATTTAAATTTTTGATTGAAATGCATTTTGAATAGGATAAAACCTTTGTCTTTGCTCTGTTGAATAGGAAGGGAACGAGTTTACTCTTGTTGTTGACGAGTTTGCTCTTGTTTGAAATGAACCGAATTGTAGTTTTGTGTTAGGTCAGATAATGGTAGGCTTAGGTAATAAATGTTAGGTTAAGTCCATTTTATGGTTTTGCTTTTATAGTTGTGTGATGAATGCTCGTAGTTATATGTCAACTCAACGTTTATGGTTGGGTGTGATCAATGCTTGATCCTTCTCTTCCTTGTATAAACTGTGTTCTTCTCTTCTTAGTTTCTCACCTATCTTCTTTTCTTTATCTCTTCCTTCTACAACCGGTGTTCTTCTCTCTTTCTCTGTTTCATCTTTGTTCTTTGTTTCTCTCTTTCTCTGTTTCATCTCTGTTCTTTTCTTTCTCTATGGATTCTTATCCATCTTCCCAGACCTCAAAATTTGTTGAACTACTAAATAGTCAACAAAGCATTTCATTTGGTAACTATGAGGACAGTGTCTCATTATCCTCATCACAAGCTCCGTATCTACGCAATCTAGGAACCGAAGATGGTGGAGAGACTGGTACAGAGCGGAGAGAACGAAGGAAGTGGGCGTCTGTGGATGATATTCTGCTCATTAGCTCCTGGTTAAACACAAGTAAAGATCCAGTGGTTAGCAATTAGCAGAAATCAGGCGCTTTCTGGACAAGAGTAGCAGCTTACTTTGCAGCGAGTCAGAAGGTCTCTGGTTGCGACGAGAGACTGGTTGCGACGAGAGAGAGGCAAGTCATTGTAAGCAGAGATTGCACAGGATAAATGACCTCGTCTGCAAGTTCTGTGGAGCCTACGAAGCTGCAACAAGGGAGAGAAGTAGTGGCCAAAACGAGAATGACGTGTTGAAGCTTGCTCATGAGATATTTTACACCAACCATAAGAAGAACTTTAGCTTGGAACATGCTTGGAAGGAGCTGAAGAACGACCAGAAGTGGTGTGAGCTTGCATCTGCTAAAAAAGTTGGAAGCTCTAAAAAAAAGTGTGAGGATGGTGCAGATTCTTCAAGCTCTCGAGCTACTGAGACTGTGCGTCCACCTGGTGTTAAAGCCGTAAAGGCTGCTGGTAAGAAGACAGTGGTTGAGGATAATTCGCTGAAGAAGTTTAAGACAATGTGGACCATAAAACAACATGACTTGGCCATGAAAGAACGGTTGTCTAAGATGAGTCTTCTGGACAATTTAATTGCCAAAAAGAACCTCTGGCTGATTATAAAGAAGCCCTCAAGAAGAAGCTCATCAATGACTTGTTGTCTAATTAGTCTTAGTGTATCTGTTTCAAGTGCTCTTTAATTTTCTTGCTATGTGCTCTTTAAGTTTGTTGTTCTATTATGTTTATGCGTTTGTTGTTCTGTAATGTTTAAGTTTCTGACGGTTTTAATGTAGTATAAATGTTTCAAATGTTCATGTTTATGACGGTTTTAATGTAGTATAAACGTTTCTACGTTTGTTGTTCTGGTTTGGTCATTGTTTCAAATGTTCATGTTGATCTTGTTCTGGTTTGGTGTTGTTTCAAATGTTCACGTTGATCTTGTTCTGGTTTGGTCATTGATTACATTTATCTTGTAATGCAGTTCTTTTATTCACGACAGAGAGGTCTTGTAATGCATGTCTTCAATGGCTCGGGAAAGGTTTGATGATCAAATTTTAATGTTGATCTTGTTCTGGTTTTGATTTTGATGGCTTTTTGTTTCTAATGCAGGTGAGAGCGTGGAGCATTGGGAGTCTTGTCTGTGTGTTTGAGTCTTGTGTGTGTTGTAGTCTAGTGTCACGAGAAATGTTGTGTATGTTGTAGTGTTGTGTCTGTTGTTGTGTGTGTTTGAGTTTTTGTTGTTGTCTTGTGTCACGAGAAATGTAGTCTAGCGTCACGAGATATGTATGTCTCTGTTGTTGTTGTCTTGTGTCACAGACACTTTAAAAATCACAAACACTCTTTTTCGCTTTATAAATCAGAAGTGTTGTTGTTGTCTTGTGTCACGATACTTTATAAAGCACAAACACTTCTTCTCTTTCTCTTCACATTTCTTCTCATCAACAATTTCTATAATCACACACAATCTCCATTCTCTTTCTATAAATCACTTTCTATATCATCAACAATTTCTAAAATCACAAACAAACTCCGTTTTCTTTCTATAAATCTCTTTCTATATCATCATCAATTTCTAAAATCACAAACAATCTTCATTCTCTTTCTATAATTCTCTTTCAATATCATCAACAATTTCTAAAATCACAAACAATCTCCATTCTCTCATGGCATCGTCTTCTAATCACAATTTGGAGGGATCAATTGATGAAATGTTCGATCAATATTTTGATCAACAATTTAATCAAACATTTGAGAATATGTGCAACGTTTACGGTGGTCAAGAAGAGGAAGGAGGGCAAGGAAAAAATGAGTTTTTATAGAAAGAAATCGTGAAGAATGGCATCTCCGGTTATGGAATGATTATTTCAGTGACACTCCCACATATCCTGAAAATCTATTCAGACGACGATTTCAAATGAACAAGCCATTGTTCATGCGTATTGTTGATCGCCTCTCCAATGAAGTTGAATTCTTTCGTCAAAAGCAAGACGTTACCGGATGACTTGGTCTCTCTGCACTTCAAAAGTGTACACCAGCTATTCGTATGTTGGCATATGGTTATGCGCTTGATGCGGTCGACGAATACCTCCAGCTCGGTGCAACCACTGCTCGGTTATGTGTGGAAAACTTTGAGGAAGCAATAATAAAAAAAATCGGCGATGAGTACTTAAGAAGACCAACACCGGCTGATCTTCAGCGTCTTCTTCATATTGGAGAGCTTCATGGATTTCCCGGGATGATAGGAAGCATCGATTGTATGCATTGGGAGTAGAAGAATTGTTCCACCGCTTGGAAAGGCCAATATTCTCGTGGTTCGGGAAAACCCACAATCGTTTTAGAGGCGGTTGCTTCATTTGATCTCTGGATATGGCATGCGTATTTTGGACCTCCAGGTACCTTAAATGATATTAATGTTCTTGATCGCTCACATGTTTTCGATGATATAATAAATGGTCGAGCCCCCCAAGTGAATTTCTCGGTCAACGGAAGAGAGTACCATTTAGCTTACTATCTCTCTGATGGTATTTATCCAAAATGAGCAACTTTTATCCAATCTATTCCAATTCTCCAGGGGCCGAAAGCAGTTTTATTTGCGCAACGTCAAGAAGCTGTCCGAAAAGATGTCGAGCGTGTTTTTGGAGTTTTGCAAGCTCGATTTGCCATTGTCAAAAATCCCGCCCTTTCTTGGGATAAAGTCAAGATTGGAAAGATTATGAGAGCATGTATCATACTCCATAATATGATAGTAGAAGACGAAAGAGATGAATACACTCAATATGATATCTCAGATTTCCAACAAGGAGAAGGGAGCTGGAGTTCACATGTCAATCCCACCTATTCTACATATATCCCAACTAATATCGCCAATCAGATGGGTGTTCGAACAATTTATAGACAAGCGCATCAACAACTGAAAGGTGACTTGGTTGAACAT
Organism: Brassica oleracea var. oleracea; assembly: GCF_000695525.1. Taxonomy (NCBI): domain Eukaryota; kingdom Viridiplantae; phylum Streptophyta; class Magnoliopsida; order Brassicales; family Brassicaceae; genus Brassica; species Brassica oleracea. Next base: position 31,193,567 of record NC_027753.1, read on the forward strand.
ATATGGCTTAAATTTGGAAGTGATCAAGACAACAACTAAGCTTCGATGCCTCTTTGAAATTATTATCGTTTGTTTCCGTACTAAGCGTTTTTATGTTTTTATGTTTCTATTTTAAAATCTATGTTTAAAATGTTAAGTTTGACTTTGTTTTGTTTAATAAATAAATTTAATCTTTGTTTCAAATTTAATGTTTATAAGAAAAATTTAATTTTTTTTATTGTTAAAAACCTTAATTAAAATACCACTAATAAACCACTATAATTAATTGTCTCTTAACAAAGTTTCTTATCTTGATTTAATAATTAAAAAATCATTACAACCCACTTAGAGACACAAATGAGTTTTACCAATAAACATGCTCTAAGATGGTGTCTCATTTTGAAAGAAAATAAAAAGAAAGTAAGAGAGAAAGAGAGTCACAAAATATCTCATTTGATCAACTATGAGAAACTCCTAAAAACCTCTAATGCCATGCCATGCACTCCTGATCAATAACTCAATTTTCTAAATAATTAAAATTATATGAATACACATTATAATTACATGAACTTTTTGTTATTTCTGCTTTATTTTATAATTTTCACATGTTTAAAATCATTGAACGATACTTATTTTATTATTAAAATATTTTAAAACGAAACTTAATGTGAAACATTTTTTAAGCTAAACTTGAAGAGTAATTCACAGGAGTTTACACAGAGATGTCGTCTAAGAGTCTCCTAAACTAATCAGAATTAAAAACAAGAAAATGAATGAAAATATATCCTCTATTATAAATTTATAAGTGAGCAAAAGTCGTTCAAAAATGAAAAAAGTTGGTTGCAGTATATTTGAAAGCATTTAAAAAAAAAGAGGGTGGCCACCCAATAAAGGAGCTGCGTCACTTTTGTCAATTCACAAATGTCCGTCTCAAGATAATTGAAGCATATGGACTAATAGCATTTCCAATAAGAGATTTTAACATTGGGGTTCTCAATATATTTATATACATAATTATATATATTTTGCGAACCCCAACACTAGAACATACTCCCTCCGTTCTTTATTGATAGATTTTTTAGAAAAAAAAATTGTTTCAGAAAGATATATTTTTTGTGTTTTCTATGATAAAATTGTAAACTTCAAAAAAATTAATTGACTTTATTGAATTACTATTGGTTAAAAGTTATTGAAAATTGAAAATTGTAAAAACGATACATTTATTATGGTAGTTTAATGTGTTTTTTTAATATGTGTGAAAATACTAAAAATCTATCGTTTAGGAACAGAGGGAGAACATCAGAAGTGTTTGAACTGAAGTAAAAAGCTTCCATCAAAAAGCTGTGAGAAAAGTTCATCGTTAGCATTTGACACCTGACGAGCATATACTATCATTCATTCTCTTGCAGACATATATATCTATCGTAACAGAATCTCTAAAATCAACTTTATATTATTGTATTTCAAATTCTTCGATATCTAAAGAATCATGTGTGTTATATCCATTTAGTTGAAATTCATTTCTTTTATTGCAGGTTTACAATTCAAATGATACCAAAAAACTCATAATCAAAACCCGTTACACCTTAAACCCGGGTCATTTATATGTCCATGGTGAAAAAGTCACATTAAAGTTCATTTTTCACATACCAATGAGAAATATCTGGATGAAGATGAAAATTATGTTTATTTGTCTTAAGATGAAAATCATTCAAATAGTTTGTTTAAATAAAATTTGAAACTTTGGACAAAAATGAGAAATATCTGGATGAATCATATTGATGTATCTATATGAAGATAATATTACAATCAAACTATCCGGATCCAAATTTTAGATAAACAGATTTATTATATAACTGATATATTCACCATTACAATATAAAAAGTAAATATTAAATTTTGATGTCAAAACTTCAAAATCACATTTCTTGCCTAAATAGTTTTTATGTTAAAATTGTAAAATAACATTTTCTACTAAAACTATAAAACTACAACTTTCGGTCAAAATATCAAACAACAAAATCACATTTTTCGGTCACCTAGTCACATTTTTTTCAGATCCGAAAATTATATTTTTCGTCAAAATCTTAAAAACATATTTGCTCATAAAATTTGTAGAAACTCATGTTCTTTCAAAACCACAAATCTACATTTTTTTGCCAAAACTATAAAATCACATTTCCATTTAAACTGTGAAATCATAATTTCTCAACAAAATCGTAAAATCACATTTGCCGGCATATTTTCCGCAAAAAATGTAAAACATATTTTTGCGCCAAACCACAAAAATCATATTTTTGTCAAAATACAAACTACTTTTCTGCTAAAATTGTTAAATCGCATTTTCGCCAAACCACAAAATCACATTTCTGCTAAAACCATGAAATTATACTTCCCTACCCAAATTAAAAAATCACATTAACCATAAAATTGTATCTTCTATCAAAATTACAAATCACATTTCTGTCAAAATAGCAAAATTATGTTTTCTACCAAAACCGTAAAATATATTTTTGCCAAAATCGCAAAACTATTTTTCACCAATCCCATAAACCACATTGTCTCGCCAATCCAAAAATGCACATTGTCTCACCAAAGCTGTAAATGAAATTTTCACAAGGTTTGCAAAATCGCATTGCCCACCAAAACCAAAAAGTTATATTATACATATTTATATGTTTTCACTTTTTGCTATTTTTGTAAGATTCCAAATGAACAGGTTTATATTACATATATACCCATATGAAAAGTTCATACTCTTGGATAAAATTTTAAATTATTGTATCCAAAATGAACAGGTTTATATTACATATATACTCACCGATGCAACACAGACGCGGTCTGGAAATCGGATTCAACAACAGCAGGAATCGGTTGGATCTTTACAGCTCCATCTACCTTGGAAGTCAACAGTGGATCGAAGGTTCAGATGCACGTATCCTCCCCGCTTCTCGCAGAAGCCTTAGCTATCAGGGAAGCTCTCCAACAGGCGATCTCCCTCAAGTTCACTTATATCTGGGTACGCTCAGACTCCCAAGTGCTCGTTAGAGCAATCGACCGGAATCGAAGTTCATCGGAACTCCACGGAGTTCTCTCGGGCATCACCGGCCTCGCGTCTTCGTTTATTTTCTGTTTTTTTTTTCCTCTTTTATCCCTAGAAACTCAAATGAGCCTACAGATGCCCTAGCAAAGGCCTGCCTTGCAAATTTTGTATCATCTTGGCTTTAAGCTCCTTTTATTTAATGAAAGTATTAGTGTTTCAGAAAGAAAAAACTCTTGGATAAAATTTTAAATTATTTTGTTTCAATATAAGTCATATCAAAAGTTAGTCTTCGACCACATGCATGCACACTCGTATTGGGCAATGGCTCTGTTTAGTTTTTGTTTTTGTTTTCGTTTTTCGTTTTTGTTTTTTTTTTGTTAACTCTAGGCTTGTGAACTTGTAGATTTTGAATATAATTAAGCACATGTTCTTCTGCAAACTTATTGTACATGGCGATTTGCTTGGATGCTGTAAGATTCCTTTTTTTTTTTGGAACACAACTTGCATTAAACTAAAAGGCTTCAAGCTCCTCTAGAGGGAGCAATTACAACAGACGCATTCAACAAGGCTTGCTTTGCCAGAGCATCCGCATCCTTGTTGTTTGTACGTCGAATCCAAGAAATAGAAAAAAAATCAAAAGCTGAAAATAAGCTGATAATATCGGCAAGGATATGCCATATAGCTCTGAGATTGGAGACCCAGTCTTCAGAGCATTTACGAAGAGGAGGGAGTCAGATTGACAGTGCAGGTTCTGCGTGCCTCGGGTGACACAATCTGCCAGCGCTTCCCTTAGACCTAGAGCTTCTGCTACTAGGGGGGACGACACAAAGCAACAATGCGACATCCTTTTTGTGGTGGTGTTGTTCTCCCGTATGGTCCATCTAATCGGTAGATACTTCGAGAGACGATATCGATGGATAGTCAATTAACAATGGAGTCTACCTCTCTTTTTCTTTCTTTTTTATAATGTTTTGTACGTTTTTTTAATTGGCAACCACTGTTGTAAAAGAAAATTATAAAAATAAAGGTTCTCCAGAATGATTGGATTTGATGGTTGTTGATTATACATTCAAATTATTACACCTTGTCTAAAATTTGAATTAATTAGGTGAACCGTGTGAAGTGTGAACAGGTCATGTGTGATCGAATTGTATATGTACAAAGACAATGACTTGGAGATGCATTTTTTATATATATTTGTAACATTGAATTCATGTAACACTAACCAAACTATTGCTTTTCTGCCAAAATAAAATAAAATTAAGTGAAGAAGAGAACACAATATCGATTACAGACATATAATATGTTCCTCGTGGACAAATATCTGATCCGCGACGGCAATTATGATAAATTATGAAAAAAAAGGAAGAACACCAAACTTATGACTACCCAAGCCTCGCTTCACGTAGCTTCCTGATATGATCTCGTACTTGTACTTTATTTATGTTGATAATCCTGATCTTATAAGAGAATGAAAGGGTAACCAATTCTCTTTTAGTTTTAATTTACTAATTATTTATTTTATCTGTATTATTATATAAGACAACCATTAAATTAGAGATGTTAATTGGACTAACAACCTGCATTCAATAGCTCAATTCATTGTATGTTCAATTTTTGTTTTGACCGTGTGAGTCGATCCATCACGGACTATTGAGTGAATCTTCTGTATCGAAATCTGATTCTGCTAATTTTATGTGGTTTAGCAGAGTAAACTGTGGGACTCAGTGGAAAAAAAAAGCAGAGTAACTATGGGTCAATAAACAAAATAAAACTAATGACATTTTTTTGTCATTTCAACACAGAAGACCTGATTAACAAAATCATATATGTTATATCTTCTTACAAAAAAAAACAAAAAACAAAAAACAAAATCATATATGTTTCATTTGATTTATACATGTGTTAATTACACTGAAAAGATAAGAGACAAGTAACTAACTCAAAGTCTTAAATAAATGGGGACTTATTGAATTAATGATCTGCGAGAATTTGGATATATATCAAATTCAAGGGATTTTCTAAAAAACTGGGATTTGAACAAAATTTTTAGGAGGCTATTAGAATGGAATTTTGGGATTTGAGAAACAAATAAAAACAATATTTTTAAGTTGAAATTATTTTAGGTTAACTATACCCAGAAAATATGGAAAGAACGACTAAAAATTACACTATATGATCATATCATTTTGCTAACTAAATTATACTGTACTAGTCATTTTTCTTTCATAATATCCATAGTGCCATGTACATGTAGCAAACTAAACACATATTTTCGCAGGATTGCATATCCAAATCACTATGATTTTCTTTCCCGTAAGCAAAACAAAGAGATAATAAACAAATAACAATTTCATAAAGCGTGATGAAGAGAAGGTGGTGTTTGATATTCAAAAGTTATATATTGTGGTTGTTGAGGAATTTTAAGGGCACTCTTTGATCAGATTTTGATCCGATCGTCGAACATACCAGAGTAACGAACCATTTCTCTGGTTTTCAACTGATTTGATCATTTTATTTTTGAGTTTAAAGGTTTAAAAAGAATATATAAACTAATCGTGTGTTTTTTTCTTTCAAATTTCATCTCTTTACATGGTATTTCTTTTTATTGAATTTGAAGTGTAAATCATTTTTTCTAATAATCCTAAATAATTCTTGATATATTCCACGGATGAAATCCATATTTTCCAATAAAGGAAAATTTGATAGGATTTATACAAATGTTATATCCAATAACCATGGATTTGTAAAAGTTATTATGAATACCATGTCCAATAAGAGAGGATTTAGAGAAAAACTATATTTCTATTAGATACTTTTTTTCAATAACCTGAATTTCGAAAACGAAGTGAACAATAACAAATTAAACAATGGAAGAGTTTATTGAAAATGAAACTAATGACTATTTTGTCATTTCTACATAGAAAACCTGTTAAACAAAATCAAATATGGTTCAGTTTTATTTATACATGTGTCAATTACAATGAGAAAGATATGAGACAAATAACTAACCCAAAGTCTCAAACCAATCTGATTTTCGAAAAATACATGAACAATAACAAATTAAACAAAGCAAGAGTTTACTAAAAATGAAACTCTAGAAACTCAATCCAAAAGCAACAAATGCAACAAAACATCACCAATAATTGTACCAAAAGGAAACTAAACATCACCAAATGGGAACATCAATAAAATTAACTTACATCACCAAAAAAAAATCAAAGAAAAACTCTTAACTGAAAGTTTGAAATCCAGGAAGCAAGATTAACACATCAAAGTTGATTTTCATCTTCGTCCTCGTCTTCATCATCCATAGTAGATTGAAAATATGGAACTAAATCTATTTAAGCTCATATATAATGATAAAATATGTGTAGAAGGTGTAATATAAATATGTTTCCATTTCATATGCTTTAGATCCTCTCAACCAAATGCGACTCCATATCAAAGTTTACACATTCTTGGGAAGTTATCGGCTTTCGTACTTGTTTAAAATGTGAAATCCAATGTTAAAAGAGGTTTTGAAAGCTATTGTTGTGATATAAATACTAAGCAAATTGTAAACCATCGAAAGTAACTCATTATATCTTTGAGACTAATATCGTATGATGTCTCACTATATCTTTGAGAACTGTATTATTAATACTGATGTTGGAATTCGGTTAGTTCGGAACGGTCAAAATCTCACCGAAATGAACCAGAAAAAATTCGGTTCAGTTAGGTTTTCGGTTAGTTCGGTTTTAAAAAATCTGAACTTTTCAGTTTTGCGGTTAGTTACAAACTTCTGAACCGAGCTTTTTGATTTGGTGCGGCAAGCTCGGTTCGGTTAAAAATTTTAGTCTTAGTATAAACATTAACTCTTAGTTAAACCACTGGACTAAAAGACATCTGTGAAAGTTACTACATGACAGTCGAACCCACGACATTGGATATTAGGTGTTCATACTTACGAAAGTGAGAAGCTGTTGAGATATTGTTTAACTTCATCAAGCTATTTATAACATCTATACTATTTTCCACCTTATATCTCAATGCACGATCGAGCTCTTTTCTGATAACGTTGAACTTTACTTCCTTCAAAAGATAACTCACAAAATACGACTATATAAGTCAACTATCGTTAATTAAATAATTAGATATTTATAAGATCAGAGACCTTAGAAAAATCGCAAATATGTTCCTGGAGTAAATCCAACATTACTGATTTAGAGCCTAAAATGAGTCTAAATGGGATAAAGATCTCACATCAGAAATATGAAAGAGATTTGAGTAATATATAAGCGACTTAGACCAATTCACTAATTGCCAATTGGTTTTAAGTTGGAAGTCCAGGAAACTTATCATGGTATCAGAGCGAGGTTCAACATCCTGACCCATTAATCCGGCCTGGACAGTGGCCCGATCATCCCATTAGCGATGGCCCATAGAAGGTTCAGTTCCACCGAGATCGCTAGAAAAATAAAGCATGATCTCGGAGGGGTATAATGGATTCTGCGAGATTAATGGTTATACGCACAATTATCTCGAGGGAGGGTGTTGGGATAAAGATCTCACATCGGAAATATAAAAGAGATTTGAGTAATATATAAGGGACTTGGACCAATACACTAATTGTCAAATGGTTTTAAGTTGGATGCACAAGAAACTTATCACTAAATGCAAATGTGAAGAAGGTAGTAACGTGAATAAGATGGTGAATCGCACCATTTAATAGAGGAGAAGAAGATAATCATATCAGAATCTGTTGCTGATGTAAAAGCTATTACCCCACAAGGGTACATGAACCTGGGAAGTCCCACTAAATGGCTCCATGCCAATAAAGAAAAAAGAAAGAAAGAGACACCACGTTATTGTTCCATAATGGATCCTCGCGTCTAACAAAATTTCTCCTTGATCATATATTTACCACGTTCCCTTGCCAATTTATATTTGCTTCTCTAACTACTTTTTGTTTGTTTGTTCAGAGAAGCTTAATGTCATGTATGACTCCGTTTCATGTTTAAGGTGCTTCATTTTAGTTAGCAATGTCTATGTATGTTTTGTGACTCCTTTGGACCACCCAATCAAAGAGCTTCATTTAAAATAAATGTGGTTAACAAGAATAAACAGAAAATATAATCTAACAAAATTATGAATAAATTGATTTATGATACTTACTATTTTTAATATCCAAACAAACTGTAAATAAATCAAAATGGCAGAAAATTACCGGTAGTTGAAAGCATTTTGTGAACAGTTTTAACTGTTAGCTTGCTGTAGCAGTTTCTAGTGAATAAACTTTATCTTTGACCTAACATTAGGCGTAGGTAATACTATTTTGTGCTTACAAGATTGTAGCTATATACAACGTGTGTGGTCTTCCTGCAGGCAGAATACATATGTAGAGAAAACCTTCGAAGTGATTCTACGTGCTAGTAATGCAGCAAAGCTTCTGAAAGCTCAAAAATATGTTCCATTGCAGAATCGCTCTTCAGTTTTGGGAGTCCTCTTGACTTAAGCCAGCCAGCCATCAGGTGATTAAATATAGAATAGCTCGTACAAGAGAAACTTGAATCTTTTCTGAAGCTTAAACAAAGCTCTGCTACCAATTGGATATGGAAAAATGAGGAACGACATGTTTCAGAAGTCTTAGATTTGGTTGTCACTAAGAAAGCTCTCACTTATTCGATTGCATGAACAGATGAAAACAAGGCTAAAAACAAGACAAAGCTTTCAAAGTCACTTACCGATCATAATACAAACGTTCCACAACAGACGTACTAAGAGATTTTTTTCCGTCATTGGTTCCGAGATACAAAAAAAAAACCATCTCTATTTTACCTGATGGTTCGATCCAAAAAAAAGCACATTAGAGAGGCCTCTCTCTCTCTCTCACTACTTCATGTCAGGTACCACCATAGTCGCAGGAACTACTGTGTCAGTGTCCAGTTTGGCCCTCTTCCTCGGTAGTTCGGCTTCTTCAGTCACTACTGGCGTTTCTACTTCAGGGTCGGTAGTCTCACAGTTTTCCTCAGACTCTGACTCAGCTTTTTCTTCCATACTTGCGTCTTCACCTTCTTCAGACTCTGCCTTGTCCTCTTCCTTGTTCTTCAGCTTCTCTATCACCTCCATTACTTCTCTGTTAACCTGTTTACACATGATTACGTTTAGAACACAATGGCAATTTCACTAGGCAGGTTATTTCTCAAATTTGTATGGACGTAACGATAAATAGCGTATAATAAAGATTTCCTACACGACCACATTACAAAATGAATAATCTGGTGGTCTGACGATCTTGCTACCACTACTAGTCCAAATTTCTTAATCAGGCAAATCGCCATATTGGCAGATACTGTAAATAAGAAACATTTAGTTTACCACTGAACCAACTTCTTCATCTAGTTCTAGCAAAGATGAACCAACACTAATGCAACTTGCACTTGTATTCATGTAAGTGTATGAAATAAGTAAGATACGGAAGAAAGAAATTCATTGCATAACACCAATGCAAGAACAGATGATGATGTTCACCTGAGGGTTCTGGAGAAAGTCAGAGATGTCAGTGGGGCAACATGGACAGTTCATGACGTTCTTCTGTGCACGAAGTGTCCGCCCACCTCTGTTTCTTTCTCTCACTAGAGTTTGCCCAGCAAACTTATCTTCTAAGCAAGCCTTGCAGAAGTTATGAGCACAAGGCGTTGTCACAGGAAGAGTCATTACTTGACGGCAGATCTTGCAGCTAAACTCTGCATCAAGAAAATCACAACAAGGGTTTAGATGTGTACACAAACCACAGAAGAAATTGATAATTGGTGCAAATTCATAAACTTCTTCCCAGAAAATTAATAAAAGCAAAGGCCAGACAGAGACTCAAACCTTTCAGAAGTTTTTCTCTCACGGAATTTGAATGTGCCGCCTTTATGGCTCTCTTCATAGTCTTCCTCTCCTCAGGATCCAAAACATTAACTGCCTTTAAACTAGCAGGTGGAGGCTTCATCCATTTCCAACAAGCCTCACCTTCCTGATCAGTTAATCATCAGTAGGTAATAAAATTGAAATCTGGTCACAAGCCCAACTGTTAATAATTGGGAATTTGATCTAGGCGTATTGGAACTAAGCTATGAGAAGATAAAAGAGAGACGAAACTTACATCAAAATTCCATGATGGACTTTCCTTTCTCTCAAAGAGCTCTGTTGCCATCTTAAGCTCTGGAATGTTAGGCAAAGGTCTTGGACGATCCCCATGCTCATCACTGCATGCATTATGTCAAAGAGTTAAAGCTCAAATTGAAAATATAAAGAAGGCGCTTTCTAGAAGTAGATCAAACCTGGTCCATGGAGCAGGGTCATTGTCACACCTAACAAATAGGTAACGACAGACCTTGAAAGAACCCTACAGAAACAGAAGAATAGGTCAGGAAAAGAATCCAGCTCTGCATAAAAAACTAGTTGAAAATTTTTGGTTGTCACTCCGACACAGACATACCTGTATTCCAACTTTTCTCCAGCACTTCTCAATCCTGTAAACCCCATCATATCTCACTCCTGCCTCAGGGGCATATGCAGAACGCTTCTCCTTGTGAGACCTACGAAGAAAGGAATTAAATAAGTAGGATCACTTTAATGCTCAGACTTTATTGGTGAAGGTAAAAAAGGAATTAAAATGTGCATCCAAGGAACAGCCAGTTAACACAGAAGATAACATCAGAAAGTTTAGCTTAACTCTATAGGACCAACAACCTCTTATTCACTACAGAAAGCAAATTCAATGCAAGGAAAAGCATTTGAAATCACCTTACTGATTCAGTTTTTAGTATAGGAAAAATAAAAGAAAAACTAAGGATGTGAAAAGATGTTGAGAGAAATTGACTTTCACTAACCTGACAACACGAACGGGATAACCCATTTTGCAACTAACTCTTAAAGCTTCGTTTGACTTTTCAAACTTCTGGTCAAACGATTGATCCTTGTTAGTCCTTTTGTTGCCGCTAAGGTCTCTTCCGCCACTATGTGACACATATTCAAGACCAAAAGAGAATAAGTCTATCAGTAAATTGGAGTAACATATACAAGATTATCAAGAAACAAATCCTAGACCAGTAAGCCACTAATAAACGATAGAAACCAGGACTACTCAAATGGACCAAAAAGAAAAGAGAGTACTGAAAAACAAACCTTCCTGTGTATAAGAACCATTCTCCATGATCCTCATCGTCCTCGTAACCTCCAGAGAGTGCCACGGATTGAGCTCCATAATTGGATTGTCCAGCAATCCCAGCAACGTGCGGGAAATGAGCTCCCCACTGCCTACACTCCAACCTATCCTCCCAGCTTTCTCCAACTAAGACACCTTGATTTCTGACAGGATCATTTTCGGCAGGAATAGGACCAAAGTGATCAGGCGGTATCGTCACATATATCCTGCCACTGGCGGCATTTGCCTTCCCGGTTTTCTTGGCGCGCTCGGTTGTAAATGCCTTATCTGGTCGGTCTTGGTTACTTATGAAATGAAAAACTTTGCCAGTACCCGCACCAGCACTCTTGGAAACCCTGGCCAGACGAATGGCAGACACGAGGGAGGAGTTAATCCTGGGATTGCTTGCCATTTTGGGAGGAATTGGGCTACGGCATTTAGCACAGGTTCGCTTCCCTTGACCAATCCACTTCTCAAAACACTTCAAACAAAAGTTGTGCCCGCATGGTGTCTGTAAAAAATACACATATAAAGATAATCCATCAGCTCTGCTTCATAGTTTTCAACTTTTTCAAAAAATACTCATCTACAAATCTAAAAGAAAAAAAAGATACTAATTAAAAAGTCTCGCCACTCAAAATACTCAACAAAAGCACAACTTTATGGTTTATCTTTTACAATAATAACAAGATATTTCTGAAAAAAAAAAAAAAAAGAATCATCCATAAACTGCAACAAAAAAATCCAAATATAGAATACATCAACCATCAAAAACAGTATACACATATACAACCATTTGCGGAAACAAAGCTGCCTAACAAACACAATAAATTAGCCACCATAAACCTACATACTAAGTAAATCAAACAAAGAAACATGATAAATAAACAAGCATTAACAACGTAACGGCTAAGATGCCAAATCTGTTAGCTATAAACGTAGGTAAGCACACGGATTTATTGAACACAGTTTGTCACAAATGGTAAGCCCAATAAAAGCCCAAGCCATTGTAACAAACCTACTGCTGGAGTTTAGGTTTCAATCTCGAATTAGTAAACTAACAAAATCCTAGATACGAAAACGGCTAAGCGAATCCAAGAATACACACACTCGATCTATCATACAGAGTCGAGTAGAGAGAAAGCGAACCGTGACGGGCCTCTCAGGCAGCTGAATACAGAAGGAACAGTTCAAGTTTTCTCCGAGCGCCTTCAAAAGATCAACATCGAGCCCCGCGCTCTTCTTCCCTTCTTCTTCTTCTTCTTCGTCCTCATCGGCGGCGGATTTGCCGCTGAGCAGCTCCTGCCTCTTCTTAGCCTTATCCGCCTCGGTCAGAGACTCGTCGGCCTCTATCGCGCGGATCGCCGCTACCAGATCCGAGCCGCCGCCGGATTCGACTCCGGAAACGGGGAGGAGAGGGTCGATTTCGCCGGAGCAGTCGGGGCAGTGCCACTGCAGAGTGGAGGCTAGGGTTTCGGGAGGGGAGGAAAGGCACGGCGCGTGCCAGGGAGTACCGCACGTGCCGCACGTGAGGGTTTCTTCCTGAGGAGGCTTGGCCTTGCATCGTAGGCACGCCCCGTCGTTGTCGCAAGGAAGCTGGGCCATTTCGATGGAGAGAGAGGGGGGAGATTGGGAGAGAGAAAGGTGTTTCCGAGATTCCAGGTTGGAGAGAGAGAGAGAGAGAGAGAGAGAGATTGGAGGTAATTAAAGAGGGAGAGACGAAAAATACAGGGGCGGGGTTTTAAAATAATTTAAAATTCAAACTGGCGCCAAAACTAAAATATATAGTATTATTTAAGAAAAAAGTTTATTATTCGATTTTTTGAATTTTTCGAATTTTATCTCGAAATCCCAAAAAATATTAAAAAATAGTTTTAAAATAATTATTTTAATCTAAATCTCCACCCTATAATCTTAAACCTTAAATTTAGATTAGTTTATTAATGTCTTTTATTTTTTTAAAGTATATTTTATGGTAAAAGAGTTTATAATCCTATTCTAAGATATTTTTCTAAATAGTTTTCACTAATTAGAGATGTCAAACAGGTTTATCCATCTCGTTCCGTCCCGTACCGCGGCGGATTACAGCGGATCTGTCCCGCGCGGACTGCGGTCTTCAAAATGCCGGTCCAAACTCATACCGCATAATATATAGGCCTTCACGGGCCGTCCCGTGTGACGCTTCCTTACTACAACTTCTTTCATGAATGTTCAAGTAGAGGAGTTGTACAAGAGAGTTGAAGAAAGCTCATTAAGCTTCACTAAAGCCTTATCAAAATCAATGCCACAAAGCTCAGTTTGTGCTTGCGTTCTTGAGTTAAAAGTCTTCTTTTGTTATCAGCATAAGTTTTTGTTGAGTTTGAATTTGATTGAATTGTTGTCTTTGTATTAATTTGGCTCAAGTGTTGTATGTCTTCATCAAACCATCTCTCTTTTTAATTATTTGGATTGCAAAAAAATTTGTGAATCACTTTGCCAAATTATACAAGTGACGTGATATACAACTAACTTTTCTCCTAAAAAACATCATTGTAACCAAATTTAATTTAAGAAAAACACAATTTCACAGTACCGAAAACAAAACCAATCAACTTAAACAAGAAATATCACATTATAATAAAGCAATTCATAGCTGTGTGTAATAAAAAGAGAAAACCAAATCAAAACACCATCAGAGCTCGAATCGTCATCGCTGGAGCTGGAGTCGTCATCGCCGGAGCTCGAATCATCATCACCGGAGCTCGAATCATCATCGCCGGAACTCCTTATGTTTTTTTGGGAAAAAGTCACAAGAACCGCTTTCTTCTCGCTCTATTTCTCAATTTTTTCAGGTAAAATAAGAAATGAATAAAAAAATTTGGGCACCATGTAATCCCGCATAACCCGTTTCGGCCCATTTCGCAAAAGATCCAGTCCCGCAAAAACCCGTCCCGCGAAGCCCGCAAATTTACGGACTTAGAAAACCTCATCTCAATACCGTACCACAACAGTCTTTTACGGGCCAGATCCCTGATTACCATCTCTATCACTAATGTTAAAATAAGAAAATGGTGGATAAGATTAGGTCTAGCTTTGAACTTTTAGCTACACACCCATCCTTCTATATATCTACTTCTTTTGTCTTATTAAACATTTAGTAAAATAATCACATTACATTACATGTTTGTTAATATTAAAAAACAACTACAACTGTGTTTTTCTAAATGCAGCTCCATGATGGCCTATGATCTTTATCAGCTTTTGGGTTTTAAATTAGTAAACGGACACTGTGCTATTTCATGGCAACTCGTTAATAAATGTTTAATAGTCTACAAACATTAGAGCTATATTACTAAATCTTTTTTTCTTGCGTAAGTTTCACACAAAATAGTAGACTCAATCAAACATGAAGCGAATGAGCTGGTTTTGAGAGATTGTTTTTAGTACTCCGATTGAACATTAAGATTTATACCCTTTTGATTGGAATTTCTTCAGAAAACTGAGATCTAAAATTAACCATCCCATACACGACAGATGCAACAATTATTATATTACCCGCAAATGAGATAAACTTCTTGTTGTGATCATTTTGATAAAATGGCTGACGAGTAGCAAGATTGATTATTGTAGGATTCACTGGTAATCCCCATTGCCTCGTCAGAAACTTCCCAAGTTTAAAATACAGTATAACCTCTTTAAATTAATACTCTATAAATTAATATATACTAAAAATTTCTATAAAATAATATAATTTTATAGTCTCAAATTGAGTGTTTGGTTCAATTAGTATATCGATAAATTAATATCTCTATAAATTAATTAAAAAATTATAGTTTTTGTGTAGTCCCAACGTTATTAATTTATAGAGTTTTCACCGTATGTTATTCCACTTATAAAATTATCGTTTTTATTTCATCATCACCTCCCAAAAAATCTCATTTGTCTGGGTTCATATCCAGCCCACACCATCCCTTGAAGTGCGCCATAACATGCGTTATACAGAGAGAGTGCGCCATAACTAGACGTGCTTGTCCGAGATCAACCGGGCGTTCCAATAATTTTGACAAAGCTTTCATCACCGTAACGAGCAAATGCGGAGACATGGAGTCACCTTGATGCAGCCCCATTTCAGTGGGAAAAAATAGCCAATGTTCCATTAATGGAGATAGAGAACCTAGGCAAGGTGATGAACACCATAATATAATATATATATAAACAAAGCCGAGAACCCTTGTGTCTCCAAGATCTTGAATATAAAATCCTAGTAGAGCGTGTCAAATATTTTCTGATATGCACCTTCAGCATGCAACTTTTGGACATGAAGCCTTCTCATAGTTCATAATAAGCTCTAATGAAACTATGACATTCTCACCAAGTATGCAGCCTTTCAAGAAAGCATATTGATTAGGGCTGAAGAAGAAAACAAGACTGATTTAAATCTATTTGTGATGATCTTAGAAATCAGATAATTTTGCAACAACTAATTGGTCTACAATCCCCAAATTTGCTGGCTTCTGGCTTTGTGCCTACCCCCACTAGTTGTTTTTTTCATTTATGGATGAGTGCCACTAACACATAGACTTTCTCAAACATATTTATTGAAAAATAATATAAGAGCATCTCCAGCCAGCTTCTTAAGAATAGTTTTTTTTTAACTATTATTATAATAATGTTATAAAAATAACTCCATAAGTACTTAAATTAAATGCAAATTTTTTTTTACCAATCCAAAAAACACAACATTGTCATAGTCTCTACATTTTTATGCAAGTATCTTAAAAAAAAATCTTTTAACAATTTTTCCTTCTTTCTCCCACCTTTTACTTTTATTAATAGTACGTAAAGAGTGAAAAATTCTTGCAGTAGTCTCTCATTACTGCCACAAGAGCAGCTCCATCGTTGTAGATACCCAAAAGGAGTTCTTCCTAATTTGATATTAGTATTTTTGATGTTTTAAATTTTATTTTCTAAAAGCCTAACTGGTGGATTTGGTATCGAGCTCATTTACTTGTTACAATCACAAGTTTATATGAAGGAAGTCTCACGCATCAAACCATGATAAGAAAAAAAAATTATAAAAAAACAGTTAAAAAATTGTTGACCAGACCAAATCAAACTATCAGTTTCTAGAACAAGAAAGGCCTAAGAGAACATCATTCCAAAAGATCGTATCTGATTATAGGTCGGTTGTGTCTGCTGCATAAATTCATGGTCAAACTGATGGAAACTGCTAGAAAATGGAAGAGGAATATCAAAGTTGTTGCAGCTTGCCATGCCTAGTTCCCCCAAGTAAGTAAATCCAAGTAATTACTACCATAATCTTGATTACAAGGTTGTTCAAAGGCAGAGGAGTTGGCCAACTGCCACACAGCAGACAAATATCCCAAAATTGAAGATACATTTTTGTAACTGGGAACATGTTTTCATTTATTGAGAAGCAGTTACATACTTATAAGGAACACAACTTAAGAAAAGAGAGATATTTTGATTACATTTCAATACACCAAACGAATGCCTTCCTCACTTGCTGCTCTCTAACAAAACCCAAATGACAACAAGTTTTACTGTTCTCTAAGAAACCCCCAAATCACAACAGAATTATAAGAAGGATAGCGTTGTTGAATCAAAGCACAACATCTAGAGATTTCATAATGCGAAAACTACCAGCAATCAAAGCATGATCACTCCATTGATCAACTTTACCCCAAATCTGACCCCCTTTGCGTCTTTCCAGCGAAATTTCCGCAAAACAAATCTCTCTAGTGCTTTCTTGTTTACGAAAAAACAAAACCAGTTTGCCAGCGTAATTAGTCATAGCCATTGCCCAAAAACAAACAACACGTCTCATCTCAGCCATCAAATCTTCCACACCTTTCACCACTTGCCAACACTTGTGTTCTGGATCATATGCATTCAATTCCCTGTCCGAATAATCGTAAAAGTACAAAACATCATCAACAATACATGCCTTCACCCACTCCATTGAGTTAAGCACCTCGTCTGTCTCCCACTTGCTTTCCTTTGGGTCCTAAACAAAGCTATTCTGAAAATTCCTCATGTACATCTTACCAGCCATCACCACCAACAACCACCACGTATTTGCATCCTTGGCACTGTCATCGGACTTTCCCACGTTTGTGTTTCTGTATCGAACACCAGTATCCCATGTGACTTTTGATCGGTACCGTGATATCCAGAGACGTAGATTCTCCCTCCGATGATGTCAGCGAGTAGAGCAGACATAGGGAAAGGCATCCTCGGGAGATGTTGCACAGTGTGAGATGTACAGTCGATGATGTAAGATTTAATCCTAGAAAACACATATATCCTTGAACCCACATCTACGAAGCTTTCATAAGGTGGCATTTCAGGACGCCATGCAGGGATTAGGACCAAGTGGCTGCTATTGCGGTGTAGAGTATACAAACGGTCCACACGGTTGGCCCAGTTATAGAGGACAACATAGAGATAATGTTCAGTGCAGCCCAGGGAAGATCGTCTTGCGTATATCCCAGGCGACGAAACAAGTGACCGGAAGCTCTTTGAAACGAGGGAAACTCTCGGATAGTTACATATCCGTACACGCGCCAATATGTCAGCCATGACGTCCTCTGGAAGTGATGTAATCGGAAACCATGGATGTCCGCATTGCTAAGGCCTTCGCAATCAGAGGTGATCCCACAAAGCGTTGGAAGCGCGATTCCTGAATCGATGTTTGCAGCGACGGTCCCGTGAAGATCCAAGCAAGGCATGCGACCTGTTGATCCTTCTTCCAGGCTGCATCGGTCATACACCTTACCGTTTCTCCTTCAGGAGGTAAGCCTGTGACGAAACTGCTGGGGATTCTTCTAAGCGGGGGTAAGGTTCTTGAGGCTATTGTATCTCTTTGAGCCTTGCTCCATTCTTTTGCTAAGCGGATATCATTTATTGATGTGTCTTCAGGGGATATCAGTCGCTTCTCAAAATCAAGGTGTTTCTGGAAGTCCAGTTAGTCTTGCAGATCCATGGGAGGACATTGAGCGAGATTTCTGAAGGAGGTAGACAAGGCATCTTCCTGAAGGCTATAACCACCTCTTTGAAAGTATTTCCTGCAGCTATGTGAACTGCATTTAGTAGTGTGATTTTCTCCCAAACCTTTTGAGAAAACAGACACATAAAGAAAGTATGAACTGCTGATTCAGTTTCCTGACATCGACGACAATATTTCATCGCTATAAGGCCTCTTGTCTACTGGTTTTCTCCAAGGGGTAACGCGCTATGGAGGATATGCCACAAGAAGATTTTCATCTTTGGTGAATACGGTCCAGTCCACACGTCTTTGATCCAGTTGAAGCCTTCTGGAGAGATAATGCTTTCTTGTGAGATTGCTTGCATTGCTTTTGAGTAGTAACCAAACTTAGCTGAGTAGATCCCAGATTGTAGGGGCTGCCAAATGAATGCATCTTCAGCTCCTTTAATGCTTGGATGGAGGCACTAGATCTTAGCCGCCCATGCTGGTAAGATCTCTTCTAGTCTAGTGCTATTCCACTCCATTTCAGAGGTCAATTTGTCTGCCACTTTTAGGTCTAGGTGTTCCTCCGGAATAGGTCCAATCGGCCTTGTTGTGTCCTCAAGTGATATCCAAGAGTCTTTCCACACTCTTGTGGTTTGGCCATTGCCTAGATGTTCCTTTAGGAGATCTCTTCCATGTAGGATTCCTTTCCACCCATGTGAACATGCATGAGGCGTCTCAACATCTAGGAAGTTTTTGTTTTGACAGTATTTTCCCACCAGTATTCTAGCCAGTAAGCTCTCTGGACCTGTGAGAATTCGTCATGCTAACTTAGCGAGGATGGCTTGGTTGAAAATTTGTATGTCTCTGAGTCCCAAACCTCTCCTGCTTTAGGTTTTGTTAGCATCTCCCAAGAGACCTAACACATTTTCTTTCTTCTCATTTGGCCCATCCCACCAAAATCGAGTTAACATTGATTGTATCCTTTTGCAGAGACTCATGGGGAGCTGGAAACATGACATTGTGTATGTTGGGATGGCTGACAAGACATACTTCAACATGGTAAGCTTTCCAGCTTTTGATAGGAATCTAGTGGACCAACTAGCTGCCCTTTGTCTGATTTTATCCACAATTGACGTGAATAGGTCTTTTTTATGCCTGCCAAAGTGTTCAGGCAGCCCTAAGTACTTCCCCAAGCCTCCCTCTTTTGAGATACCTAATATAGAATTCACTTGTTTTCTCTCATTGCATGAGGTGTTTTGCCCGAGAAAGTAATAGAAGACTTCAGTTTGTTAATCTTCTGGCATGAGGCTTTCTCATAGTTCTAGAGAATTTGCACGAGTGCATTGCAGCTAGTGAGAATTGCATTACATAAGAACATTGTATCATCTGTAAAAAGCAGATGATTAACCCTCGGACACCTCCTCGCAACTCTTCCTTGGAGGGAGCCGTTCTTCTCAGCATTTCGGCACGTGCCTAAGAATGAAGAGGTAAGGTGACAAGGGATCTCCCTGTCTGAACAACAAAAACAATTCATTTTTAATAAATGTACCCCATATCATTCAGTAACAAACCAATAAGTATTAAGTAGTAATAAGAACAATCCCATGATCACTAACTTTGATTTGCTGAGATTTTACAGCAGAAAGTGCTCAATGCATGGCTGCAATCCACTGTTATCTGCAAGAGCTATAGGGACAGAGACCAAGGCTTCTTCAAATGCCCTAATTGCATACTGCACCACTATATATCTCGTTCTCCATAATACAACATTTTGTAATCATAGCAATAGTGTAGAGCTAGGCTATAAAACCTTGCAGAGAGTGAAAGTATACAACACCACATAACAAAACCAAGATTCCATGGCGTTTGATAATCAAACCAATATAATTAAGCATTCCTTCCAAACGAGCAAAGAGCATGATTATGTGCTCAACCTCATCAAAAGACATGGCTTCACCATTGATCAAAACCAATGGAGTTGTAAACTCCTGTCATCAAATTCTCATTGGGAGCGCCTATAAACTATCATTGCAAAGATTGAGAGAACCAAATTCACCACTTCATTTCATGTGCTTCTAGCTGATAGAACCGTATTATATAAACTACGAATAACTGAATATTGTAAAGAATAAAATTGATAAAATTATACCAAAGATTAAGAAAATGATGATACAACTGCAGAGTCGAGATATTATCTTTTTCCTTAACTCAAAATACGTATCGTAGTAAGACGGTTCGATAACGTAATGAGTCTCAGGATACAACTGCAAAAAATCTTTTGATTTGGGTCATTTTATCATAAACCTAACGAAACTAGTTTTGTGTATATTTTGGACTCAAAAGAAAAGAATAGAAATAAAAAACACAAAAATAAAGAATCAAATATTCAAGTGGAAAAATTACTTTTTACTACATTCGTTCGTATGAATGTGTCTCATATGAGTTAACGCAAGTGCTCCTTTTATACAGAAAAATGAAGACACGTTATGTCATTATGGAGTCAACAAAACGTACCATTTAAGTGCAATAATGGAATTTGAATTCCTTAATTCATAGCTCTTGTATGTTTCTCTTTTCAAGTCATAAAGCGGTTTTTGACCAAATAAAAATCCATCAATATATTTTGTTGGGTGTAAATACAAAAATATTTTAAGAATAAGATTTTAATATAGACTAATTGACATAAAGTCTAATTAATCAATTAAATCAACATTCAAACTCAAATACCCAAAGTGATACATTTGCTTAGTTTTTATACTTAGCCAAATATAAAATTTTACAAGCTTTTTTATATCATTCATTTTGGACCTCAATTTTCTCATTCAAAACAATTCTGATTTTGACCAACAAATACACTAACTCATAGTGTTCACGGTGACGATTACATCGTGCCCAAATTGCGGTACTTCTGACAGACGTCTCCGTCGGAAAACCATTGGAAAAATGATCCACACCATTTTGTTAAAAAACGAGTTCCCACACTAGCATGCAATTTCTGTGAATTTGCTACTTTAGGGAATGTGCATCGGGGGCTTTTAGCAGTTTCTTAGGGTGACCACAAAAACATAAAAATCGGTAACCAAAAGCGCCAGTTAAGGATCGATGTTTGAGTGATCTTTGTACTGTTTTGCGGGCTCCACAACATGTGGCGGCCCGCGATTGCTTTCAGTTTTTTTTTTTAATAAATCAGATAAAATAGAAAAAAAAATATTTAGAAACTCATTTTAGGTTTCACCCGATAATCATGGTCTTGGTGCAGCCTTGATGCGGCCTTGAAAGCCCTCACACCAATGAAAGGGTCCACCATTGACGTAAGCTTCAACTGTGATGGGCAGAACTCGGGATGAGAGCTGCGTATTGACTTGTAAAAGCTTTACAAATTTTCTGATCCAGTGTAGAATCTTAAAATAGGATCCAGTGTTCTTGTCGAATTACAATCAAACAATTTTGATCACCATTCTTACTATACGTATTTTATTTACATGAGTTCTTAGACAATTTTGGACAAGTACTGACTTATGGCATATTATTTAATTCTTTTAACTCCTACCCTGGCTTGTAGCAATCATTAGAGCATGTTTATTGCTAGCACTCTTAAATGTTGTTTAATGAATTTTTAACAATTAAAATTAAATTAAAATTTTTAAGATACACTTAATTATAGAGGTTTATTGGTAGTTGCTTAACTATGGATCTTAACAATAAAAAAATATTATATTTATTTTTAAACATAATTTTTTTTTAAAGATAAAATTTATTTATTAAATAAAACAAAGTCAAACATAACATTTTTAACATAGCTTTAAAAATACAAACATAAAAACATTACAACAAAGATTAGTAAAATAACCGATAATAATTTGAAAGAGACATCCAAGCTCAGTTGTTGTCTTGATCACGTCCAAATTTACACAATATATGTTCAACCAAATCACCTTTCAGTTGTTGATGCGCTTGTCTATCACGAATTCTTGTTCGAACACCCATCTGATTGGCGATATTTGTAGGGATATCTGTAGAATAGGTGAGATCGACATGTGAACTTCCGTTTCCTTCGCCTTGTTGAAAATCCAAAACATCGT
This sequence comes from Brassica oleracea var. oleracea, assembly GCF_000695525.1. Taxonomy (NCBI): domain Eukaryota; kingdom Viridiplantae; phylum Streptophyta; class Magnoliopsida; order Brassicales; family Brassicaceae; genus Brassica; species Brassica oleracea. The sequence goes on from NC_027753.1 coordinate 31,215,820, forward strand.
ATTGAGTGTAGTCATCTCGTTCGTTTTCTACTATCATATTATGGAGTATGATACATGCTCTCATAATCTTCCCAATCTTGACTTTATCCCAAGAAAAAACCGGATTTTTAACATTGGCAAATCGAGCTTGCAAGACTCCGAAAGCACGTTCGACATCTTTTCGGGCAGCTTCTTGACGTTGAGCAAATAAAACTGCTTTCGGCCCTTGTGGAATTGGAATAGATTGGATAAAAGTTGCACATTTCGGATAAATACCATCGGTGAGATAGTAAGCCAAATGATACTCTCTTCCGTTGACCGAGAAATTCACTTGTGGAGCTTGACCATTTATTATGTCATCAAAAACATGTGAGCGATCAAGAACATTGATATCATTTAAGGTACCTGGAGGTCCAAAAAACGCATGCCATATCCAAAGATCATATGAAGCAACCGTCTCTAAAACGATTGTGAGTTTTCCAGAACCACGAGAATATTGGCATTTCCAAGTGGTGGAAAAATTCTTCCACTCCCAATGCATACAATCGATGCTTCCTATCATCCCGGGAAATCCACGAAGCTCTCCAATATGAAGTAGACATTGAAGATCATCCGGTGTTGGTCTTCGTAGGTACTGATCGCCGAACAAATATATTATTGCTTCCAAAAAAATTTCCACACATAACCGAGTTGTGGTTGCACCGAGCCGGAGATATTCGTCGACCGCATCAAGCGCCGGCCCATATGCCAACACACGTATAGCTGCTGTACACTTTTGAAGTGTAGAGAGACCAAGACTTCCGAGACCGTCTTTCTTCTGACGAAAGAATTGAACTTCATTGGAGAGACGATCAACAATATGCATGAACAATGACTTGTTCATTCTAAATCATCGTCAGAATAGATTTTCAGGATAGGTTGGAGCATCACTGAAATAATCATTCCATAACCGGAGATAGCCTTCTTCACGGTTTCTTTCGATAAAAACTCTTTTTTTTCTTGTCTTCCTTCCTTCTGTTTGATCACCAAAAGTATTGCACAAATTCTCAAATGCTTGATCGAATTTATGATCAAAATATTGATCGAACGCTTCATCCATTGAGTCCTCGAAATTGTTATGAGAGGAAGATGCCATGAGATGAAATTTTTAAGATTTTTATAAGTGTGCTTGTGATGAGAATTAAGAGATAATACAACGAGAGAATTGAGAGAATAAAGGGAATGGATTGTTTATAACTTGAGAATATAGAGAATTAAAAGTGAGAATGGATTGTTTAATGACAACGAGAATGAGAAAGGATTGTTTAATGACAACGAGAGTGAGGATGGATTGTTTAATCAAGCGGAAGGGAATGATCTTTTGATGGCAACGAGAGAATTGAGAGAATTAAGAGTGAGAATGAATTGTTTATAACTTGCAAGAGTGGTGAGAATGAGAAAGTGAAACATAATATTTTATAGGTCTGTTTGTGACATCTTGTGTCCAAATACAGAGACACAACCCGTGACCAAATACAATACAATGCAAGAGTACAAGTCCCGTGACCAAATACAAAACAGGAACAAGACAATACAAAGACCCGTGATAGAAGAGTACAAGACAATACAATGCTCCACTCTCGCGTGGTCTTGTCTGCCTCTCCACTCTCTCCTGTTCTTGTCCAAGTCTCCACTCCCGTGATACTAGAGTACAAAACAATAAAACAGGAACATCAGTGTCATAGAACAAGTGACAACAGGAACAACATCAACAACAATATCAACAGAAAAAGAACCAATAAAACATAGAACAAGAACATTGTAGCATTGCAAGAACTTGATTAAACGAAACATGAACATTGTAGCATTACAAGAACTTGATTAAACACAACAAGAACATCCGGTGAAACGAGAAACAGAAAGATAACAATAAACAGAACAAGAAACTGATAGACAACTAGAATCAGAACAAGTCATTGATTAGCTTTTTCTTAAGGGATTCTTCATACTCAGGCAAAGGTTCTTTTTTTCCAATAAGACTATCAAGCATGCTCATCTTAGACAAGTGTTCCTTAGCTTCCATTTCCTTCTGCTTGATTGTCCAAATCCTCTCAAACTCCTTCACTTGCTTCTCTTGATCAACCGTCTTCTTACCACTCGCCTTTGAGGCTTTAACACCCGGTGGACGCTTCTTAGAATCTGCTTAAGATGTTGAAGAATCACCACCATCCTCACACTTTCTTTTTTTAGAGGTTCCTTCATTCATAGCAGATGAAAGCTCACACCACTTCTGGTCGTTCCTCAGTTCCTTCCACGCATGTTCAAGGAGAAATTTCTTCTTATGGTTGTTGAAAAATATTTGATGAGCTAGTTTGAGCACATCGTTTTCGTTTTGACCCGATGTCTTCTCTCTCATTGCAACTTCATAGGCTCCACAGAATTTGCAGATCATTGATCTTCTGCCAACGATAGGGAGATCGTCGTTTCCCTTCCTCGACGACAGCCACCGACGGAGACGTGGCCTGATCGTCCAACAGAACCACCGATCGGGAGAGATCTCCCCTTTCGCCAAGGAGAGGAAAGAAACGGAGAGAGATGTCGCTGTTTTCCTTGGTGGAGGAGAGCAACAGATAGAGAGGACGTCGTTAGCCGTCGTCGACAACAGCTACCCACAGAGACGCAGCCGTGGCGTCGAACACACCCACCGATCGCATCAGATGTCGCCTTTCGCCGCAGTGAGGAGAGAAAGAGAAAGAAAGAGAGAAAGGAAGGAAAAGAAAAAACGCGAAGGAAGCGAAGGACACCTCTCCTTCAGCCATTAGCACTGCGACACCTGGCAAAGAAGAAACGACGCTTCCCGTGCTTAATTAAGCAACACCTTTTCTCTTTTTTTCCATTTATCATTTATTTTAATTGCAATTAGCCTTAAGCACCTTACTTAAGCCACTGCAATAAACCTGCTCTTAGTTTCTTCAAAATTTATCATACCAATATGTTTCGTATAGCAAAGCTGATTCAATGAATAAAGGTTTCCAATAAACAAAAACAGCATCAGACCATTCATGAGTGTGCTGAGTGCTATGTCAACGGAACCTTCTATGCATTTCGGATTAGACCACTGCGTCCTTATGTCAATTCTATCATTTAATTTGGGTCATTTCAATTTCTCATGCAAAAACTTGCGCAGTCATCATCGTTCCTGCTTCCATGGTTTGATAGTTCCATCACGTGGAGCTTATATTTCTGGGTGTAAAGAGTTTCAGTGAAACTGTTTCACTTCCACTGCCACAGGGCCACACAGCACACAAACAGCTCAAAATTCAAGACGATGCATTTTTGAGTTTTTATTCCTTTTAACGAAATCCAAGATCCTCATCTTAACGCGTCTTAAAGAAAGCAAAGAATCGAGACACACACTCGCCATCTTAAAAATCGATTTATGCACAAGTATCATCTCAAAATTCAAGACACATTTTTTTGCAAACTCGGAACATGTTTCCATTTCACAACAAGTTTATAAAAATGAGACTGTTGTTGGATCAAAGCACAACATCTAGAGATTTCGTAATGCAAAAATTAGCAGCAATCAAAGTATGATCATTGATCAGTACACCACTGATCAACTTTACCCCAAATCTGACCCCCTTTGCGTCTTTCCAGCGAAATCTCCGCACAACAAATCTCCCCCAATGATTTCTTGTTTATTAAAAAACAAAACCAGTTTGCCAGGGTGACTCACAGTCATTGGCCAAAAACAAACAGCACGTCTCATCTCAGCGAAGAAATCATCCAAACCTTTCACCACTCCCCAACACTTGTGCTCTGGATCGTACGCTCTCAATTCCGTGCCAAAATAATCGTAAAAGTACAAAGCATCATCAACAACACAAGCATTCTCCTACAACTTCGAACTCAGCAGCTCGTCCGTTTCCCATTTTCTTTCCTTTGGGTCGTAAGCAAAGCTATTGTCAAAATCCCTCATGTACATCTTACCAGCCATCACCACCAAGCAACCATCACATATCTCCATCACATTTGTCATCCCATCCTCCCATAATAGTGTTTCTGTATCGAACACCACCATTGCATGTGACTTTTGATCGGTACCGAAATATCCAAAGACGTATATTCTCCATGCGATGACGTCAGCGAGTAGAGCAGACATGGGCACAGGCATCTTCGGGAGATGTTGGACAGTGTGGGATGTACAGTCGATGAAGAAAGCACTCGATATCATCATCCCACAGAACACATATATCCTCGAACCCACCGCTACAAAGCTTCCATCACGAGGCATATCAGGAAGCCCAGAGATAAGGACCAAGCCCTTGTCTTTCTCTTTCTGGCGGAGCGTATACAAACGGTCCATACGGTTGTCTTCATAGAGGACAACATAGAGACAATGTTCAGTGCATCCCAGTGAAGATCGTCTTGCGTATATGTCAGGCGACGAAACGAGTGACCTGAAGTACTTTGAAACGAGGGAGACTTTTGGATAATCACGTCTCGGTACACGCGCCAAGATGTCAACCACGACGTCCTCCTGAAGTGACGTAATCAGAGACGACGACGAAGGTTGCTTCTTCTCTGCCCTACTATTGGAAGACGTGTGTAAATTGCAAAACCTTACTTGTCAACAATATATGCTTGTTCACAAAAGTGAAAAACCCTAATTTCAAGCACCTACATAGAGACTATATATATATATAATGGTTGAGTTTCACACGGTTCCGATCGTTTTCTGCATCACCATCCATCCCACAATTAACAGAAAATAATATATACTAGGTGTTTTTAGTAAGGAATTTTTTAAATCTAATTTATATTTAATAATAAAATTTATTAAATATTATAGATTTTACTATTTTCTTACTAATATTTAATATAGATTTGATATATATTAAATCAATTTGTATAAAACTAATAAACATGATATAAAATTGTATAATTATCAAAAATTTAGCCTAAACAATATTTATAAAATTTGTAGATATATAAGAAACTAATGATTTTACGATTATATATTTTTTAAAAAAAATAGTAGAAAATTTTGAAAGCTTTGGTAATTCAAATTGAATAATTATACAAAAGTAATAATATTTCAAAATTTGAAATGTTATATATGAATATATTTATTTTATGCATGATGTATGAGCTATTACCATATTTTAAAAAAGTTTACCAAAAAAAATATCAATATTAAATGTAATATATGAATTATTACTATATTCTAATAAGTTTTCCAAAAATATAAATCAACATTAAATAAAATTATCCATGCCATATTTTTTCGGAAGCCATGTCATCAATTTCAGTAATCATGTTATATTTGTTTTGTGAAATTGATTGTAGAGATGACATGTGGCAAAATCACTTCGTAAATATAGTCTAGGGTATTAGAATAAGTTTCACTTAATAGAATTTTTCTATTTTAGAATAAAAATATCAAAATACACTAAAGTAAACTTTACATCTATTATAAAATTTTCTAAATCGATGTCAGAAACAAATATATTTTCTTATTATCTTCTTACATAATTTGATTCAATATCAAATGAGATTTGTATATAACGTACCTGAAAATATAACAAAAAATCCAAGAAAAAAAAAGAAATAAGAAACTAAAAATATATTTGAAAAATCAAAATATACCACAAAATATATACAAGTTGAAAATTTGAAAAAATACCTGAAATAGAAAAAGTCGGATATATTTTCATAATCTTCATCTGGTCATCTTTCTCTGTTTTTTTTTCAAGTATGAGACAGTCACAGCTATGCATGGCTCAAAAACCTGGAGTTCCCGACCCTCAGGGTCTTCTCCGGACAATCGAACGCTCATCGGAGCTATATCCGGCAATACTCAGTCCAAAGAGATCATCGGAATTGTGAAAGACATCCGATTGATCTCCTATGAGTTTGCAAACATCCTTTTCTCCCATGTTTCTCGATCTGAAAACACTACCGCAGACTGTTTAGCTAAGAGGGCTCTTAAATCCCATCTCTCTTAGTATTGAACTTTCTGACTGGGGCCTAGTGGATTCATTCTCTACCTTTATCTAATGAAGTATTCAGTGACAAAAAAAAAAAAGAAAAAAAGACTACCACAGCTTGGACCGCAAAAAAGCCTGGAAGCTATAAGAAGGGCCGAACTCAGGATGAGAGATGTTTGTTGACTAGTAAAAGCTTTTGAGCTGACATTTTGCTGATGGAAGTTTTGGTAGAATCTTATAATATGATACAGTAGTTTTTTTTGTCGAATTACAATTATAAACAATTGTCTTAAACCATTGTATTTGTGAAAGAGAAGCCACTATAATATTTATCATTTAAGCTTGGCTAGAACTGCTGCCTAGAATTCTCTATTAGAATTAGTGGTTAGTCCTAAGTGCAGGCAGCATCAATGAACAGGTTCCACCATTGAAGAAGTTTCATCTGCGGCTGTATTTGTTCCCATATGAAGTATCCATCATCTCTACATATTCTCAGCATACAGAGTTTTCTTCCCACTGCCAGATAACAACACAGAAAACATGTTTCTGTTTATTGGGAACCAGTTCAATACTGATAAAGGAACAAAGCTAAGAAAAGTGATCCAATACACAACACCAGAGAGACCACCTTGATTAATAATTGAAAGTGCAGCCAACCTTGTGAATAGCATTGAGGATTTGTTGGAAGAAACTAAAATGATCAAGCACTGCCATACATCAATGAGATCTCTGAGTTAATCAAAATTTAACTTCTCATGATTCTCTTCTTACTGCTCATTTATTGCAAACTAGAGTCACGGTAGTTCGGTTCAATTCATATATGGAAACAACAAAAAAAGAAGTCTCTCATAATTAACATTTAGGGTTTACGACAATTACAAAAATATTGGACAACTTTAACATATAGAATTTACGAAATTAGAAACTCCGCCTATTCAATTGATTGACAATAATAGTAAACAGACAGACACGAGATAATAAAAAAAGTGTTGACCCAAGTCAAACTATCTGTTCTTCGGACCTAAGAGAGCATCCTTCCAAAATATGTTATCTGATCATACGCCTGTTGTGACTGCTGGAAATTTGGGGTTTGTGTCTGCATCAGAGGAGGAGAAGGAAGAATGGTTGATAACGTGGAAAGATCAAAGTTGTTGCAGCCTCTCATGCCTTGCTCGCCAAGTGGTAAATCCAAGTAACCGTAATCTTGATTACACGGAATCTGCGGCTGTTGTTCAAAGCTTGGAAGAGCAGATGAGTTTGCTAACTGAGTGAACTCACCATTCTCATGGTTATACAACAAGATCGAGAATTTGCTTTGTGGATGATTCATCGACGTGGTGGTGGTGGTGGTGGATACATCAACACAATTCTCGCTGCTACTACTCGGATAACTCAATAGTGATGATGCTTGATGATGATACGCATTAATTATCGAGGAATCATTAGAAGATGAAACAAGAGTAGTCTCCTGGGGTTGATCAAGATGAAGGATTTCTTTGATTTTCTGTAAGCGAGCCTGCAACGAATCCTCAAGCTCTGAGAACTTCTTGGAATAATTTGTTATCGTTTGCTTTGAGAGATTCCTTCTTGTCGCGGATCATCTTCTTGTTTAGAAACCCTGAGAGGTTGTTGCTTTTCTTGCTTCGCTTAACATGCTGTATCTCTCCGCCATGGTTCTAACTTTGGCTTCCTCGTTCTCAGGCCAAGTCTTGACTAGGTTCCCTTCAAGGTCGTACCAGATGATGCACACATCCACACCGCATAGCTCCGAGAGCTCCAACGCTTTCTTGAGAACCGTAGCCGCTCGCGCGTTCTGCAAAGAAGACGAAGGTTTTTTTGCAGACTGCATCTTTCCTCACCGACAATTTGTTCTTTCTCGTCGTCGTCGTCATCGTCATCTTCAGTCTCTCTCACTCGAATAGAAACTTAGGGTTTGGATGCGCGTAGAAGAAGAATGATGATGATTACTAAATTATGATTGTTCACTACACATCATTATATAGGAAAGAAAATGCCGTAATTTTCATTTTTATTTAGTTCCAATAAAAAAAATAAAAATAGACGTTATTACACATCAGTAGTTTTATTATCTCTATAAATTTACACCAACGAGTTAATTAATGAACTCCCTCATCTTAATGCAGGTCTTAAAGAAAGCAAATAATCGAGACACACTCGCCATCTTAAAAAAAAAGCGATTTATGCACAAGCATGATCATCTCAAAATTCAAGAGACATTTTTTTTTGTAAACTCAGAACATGTTTCCATTTATTGAGAAGCAGTTATAAATGCCCTCCGATCCTCACTAAACAACCCCCCCCAAATCACAACAAATTTATAAAAATGAGAGTGTTGTTGGATCAAAGCACAACATCTAGAGATTTCATAATGCAAAAATTACCAGCAACAAGACCATGATCACACCACTGATCAACTTTACCCCAAATCTGACCCCCTTTGCATCTTTCCAGCGAAATCTCTTCAAAACAAATCTCCCCAGTGCTTTCTTGTTTACGAAAAAACAAAAGCAGATTGCCAGCGTAACTCACAGTCACTGCCCAACAACAACCAACACGTATCATCTCAGGCAACAAATCATCCAAACCTTTCACCACTCCCCAACATTTGTGCTCTGGATCGTACACTCTCAATTCCTTGTCAGACCAAGAGTAAAAGTACAAAACATCATCAACAACGCAAGCGTACTCCCAGAACTTGGAACTCAGCATCTCGTCTGTTTCCCATTTGCTTTCCTTTGGGTCGTAAACAAAGCTCTTCTGGAGACCCCTCATGTACATCTTATCAGCCACCACCACCAGGTAGCAGCAAGCATTACGTATCTCCATCACTGGCTTTGTCATCCCATCCTCCCACATTTGTGTTTCTGTATCGAATACCACCATCGCATGTGACTTTTGATCGGTACCGAGATATCCAAAGACGTAGATTCTCCCGCCGATGACGTCAGCGACTGTATCAGACATGGGGACAGGCATCCTCGGGAGTGTTGCACAGTGTGGAATGCACAGTCGATGCTGAAAGATTTAATCCCATCAAACACATATATTCTTGAACCCACCGCTACAAAGCTTCCATCACGAGGCATATCAGGAAGCCCAGGGATTAGAGCATCCACAGAAGCAATCTTTAAGGAGTAGTTTTTAGGAAAATAATAATTAAATAATCAGTGAACCCCTAAAGATTCAATCATTAAAATTCCTGAATAAAGATTCTTTCTTAGTGAATTCTTGCACTATTTGTGGACTCCACGACATGTGCCAGCCCGGGATTGGTTGATATTTTTTTTTCTTTTTATCTGAAAAAAATAATAATTAAAAAATCAAAAAACACTTTTTTTTAAGACTCAGATGGGTCTTTGTCTTTGTCTTTCTCTTTCTCTTTCTGGCGGAGCGTATACAAACGGTCCACATGGCTGGCCCTGTTATAGAGTACAACATAGAGACAATGCTCAGTGCAGCCCAGCGAAGATCGTCTCGCCTATATCTCAGGCGACGAAACGAACGAACGGAAGCGCTTCGAAACGAGGGACATTCTCGAATAGTCACGTCTCGGTACACGCACCAAGATGTCAACCACGACATCCTCCGGAAGTGGCGATTGCTTCTTCTTTGCCTGAGACATGTCTAGATTGCAAAACCCTTATCGCCGAGAGAGAGAGTGTACCAAAATGGTTGAGTTTCACACTGTTCCTTTCCTTTCCTCCTATCGTACACCAGCTCTTAATTAAAACTCTAACCGGCTTTGGTTTCTCTAAATCATCGACTTGTTTGATTGAACCAGTGTTTTTAAACCCGGACCAAACCGGGGCTTGCACCATGAACAAAAAATAATCCGGGTTAGATTAATGCTAAAACCAACTAAAGTTGAACCAGTTAAAAATTCCTATCGAACCGTCAAAAACCCAGGAACCGATGACCCAATGAACCGGTCAAACCCCGGTTCGTATATAAGCCAAAATTTTGTTAATGAAACAATTATTTTTTATGAAGTAAATATAAGATTTATTAAAGATTAATAAAATATCCTCTGTAATCTTTTTCTTTTGTTATCTCTACAATTCATAAATTACCAGATTCACAAAGTTTAATATTTACGTCAACATATTGTTTTTGTTTACTTCTCACTTTGTTTAAATTTTATTTCATGATCACTTATTTGAAGACTGTAAATAACTGAAACATTTACGTTTGTGAAATTTGTATTTCAAAATATAACTTTTACCTAATGTGTATATAATTTTTTTTTAAAAGATGATGTAAATTTAGAGTGATAAGATATGCAAATCAAGTTTAAATGTGCTTTTCATATTGATTTTAGATTTTAATTTTTATTTTAAAGTTTTTCTACGCATTATGACTTTTTAAACATTTTATTTGATATGCATATTATTTATAAAACATCATTAAATTTAGTTTAATCTAAGTAAACCCGATCGAACCCGGTCCAGATCCGGTCGAACCATGATGACTTATGACCCAAAAAAAGTTTTGGTTCGCTAATCGGTCCGGTTTTAAAAACACTGGATTGAACCAATTTTCTGACGACCAAGATGTTTTTTTTTTTATCTTTTATCATTTATCAACGTATGCGAACAATGTTCTTAAATTGTAAAAACAAATACATTTTTCACTCTTACATAATTCGATTCATCGTCAAATGAGATTTGCACATTTATCATCTTTTTTTCAAAAACACCGCACATTTATCATCCAAAAAATATTCAAAAAACTAAAAATGTAACCAAAAATATAACATTTTTTGAAAAATGTATATATATTCAAAATTTAAAATAAACCCAAATGTATAATTTTCTTGAAAATCCCAGAAAAAAGTACCTAAAGATGTATAATATCAAAAACATTCAATCCTTATACAAATTTGGATATTTCAAGTATCCGATATCAGATCTCGAATACAAAGGAAATTTGGATATTTCAAGTACCTAAAAATGTATAATTTTTGTTAGTATATAAAAGTGGTGCTGTTCTGAATAGCTATCGTTTCATAAATGCTTCTACGTATGGTATAGATAGTTTAAGAAAGACTCTCTTGACAAGAGAAGTTTCCACTTTCCACAAAAGAAGATTATGTAAACGATTTACCTTACCAAAGGCAACACAGCGGTTGAAATGATCCAGAGACAAACAATTGATACCATACCCTTGTTAATTCCCTTTTCCGAAGTTGCAGTCTAATTCAACATCAAAATAACTAGGTCTGGGCAAAAAAAAAACCGGAATCGAAAAACCGAACCGAAATACCCGAAACAGGAACCGGACTGAGATCCTCAAATATCCGAATGGTTTCTATATTTCTATATCCGAAATAACCGAACTGAACCAGAACCGAACGGGTACCCGAATATATAAAAATGTTAATTATATATTCAAATCGACCCACTAACATATCAGGCCCACTAAGTTACTCCACTACCGAACCGAACCAAACCGCTTGGCTAACTGTCAATTTCGGATTTTGTGGAGACCTAAACCAACCGGCGGGAATCACAATTTCAGGGCTCCGACCAAAGTCTCAGAGGGCAGACATGGCTGAGTCTCTGTCGGGTCCGAATGTTTTCAGCTTAAGGATCGTTTCGATCGACTATTACATGGCTGCTCCCATCCCTGCCTATGATCTTTGCTACAGCAGCTTCCAAGGTAAAAAAAAAATAAAGCTTCCACTTTTCACCAACATCATCACCATTTTCGTTTAGATTAAGTCTTCTCAAGCAATTTTACAGCTTTGATTATAACCTGATTTGTTGCTGGAATTTGAAGGTGGCGAAGTGAAGGAAGTCCCTGTCATAAGGGTTTATGGTTCCACACCTTCTGGTCAGAAGACTTGCCTGCACATTCATCGTGTAAGCTTTTTCATTTCGTCCGAGCTGTCACTAGAACTCGAACTGGGGACCTCTGGCACATGCCAGTATCCTTATTACATTTGTGGCTTCCTTTGAGTTAGAAAACTTTGTTTCTCTTGCAGGCATTACCATATCTCTATATCCCATGCTCGGATATTCCACTTGATCAGCATAACGGAGGTATGAATCAAGCCACCACTCTATCGACTAGTTCAAGCAACCAATAACATGTTTCATGTTTTTTTCTTTCTTTGCTTCAGTTGATGGAATCATACCTACCATATCACTTGAGTTGGAGAAGGCTCTAAAGGTGTGTGTATTTTTTTTACATACCAAAAGTTAGCCATGGTTTCTTACCCTATGAGCTGCGTTTATGTATGTGTCTGCTTGATATGGACTTGTAGCTAAAGGGCACTGCTGCTTCAAAAAGGCAACATGTTCATGATTGTGAGATTGTTAGAGCAAAGAAGTTTTATGGGTACCACTCAACAGAGGAGGCGTTTGTGAAGATTTATCTGTATCTTTTGTATTTACTTTTGGTGCAGTTACCCTTTTCTTTGGTAGTTTCTTGTTTGTTCACCTTAACAGTATAATAGCTACCGTCCACAAGATGTGTCTCGTGCTGCCAGTCTTCTTCTGGTATGAATATTTTGATGAGACCACTCCACCGTTATTCTGTACTTTATGTATAATGCACAGAACTCAGTGGAAATAGTATACTTATAACGATTTTTTGTCTCCTTTCTCTCTAGGCAGGTGCTGTTCTTGGTAGAAGTTTGCAACCTTACGAGTCTCATATTCCTTTTATTCTCCAGTTTCTGGTAATCTTTCGTTGTTATGTATTTTCACAAGACATTGTTTAGCGACTTGGTATTCTGTTCACTTTAGCAATTTCACATATGAACATAGCTTCTAGATTGATTATACACTGTATTTTTTCTGAAGCTTAAGTCCACTCCTGAAGTTTCTTTGTTCATTTCCTTAGGTTGACTATAATTTGTATGGAATGGGTCATGTGCATATATCAAAGATGAAGTTTCGTAGCCCAGTGCCTCACCAGTTCCATGCAAGGAAATTTGATTTGGATGATTGTGTGGGACAAGGGATTGACGAAGTGGCTAGTATAAAGGTAGATCGTCAAATACTTGAAGCTCGGCAACATATTGTTTGATAGTTAGTTACTTTTTTTTTTTTGAAACTCTGATAGTTAGTTACTATCTTCTTTTATTTCACAATAATGAAACAATGTAGCAGGCAGATTCTAGTGCTGCTGCAAACGTCAGTTTCCCTGTTTGGAGTTTGTCAACAATCCCAGGTCAATGGATGTGGAATCTCTCTGAAGAATCTGATACACCGTTGAGCCAGAGCCAGCAGAGTCACCAATACAGACGTCAGAGCCTCTGTGAACTTGAGGGAGATACTACTATTAGTGGTAATTCCTGAAACGAAGTATGATTGTCTCTGTTTCATGTACGAAGAGACACCCTTTAAACTAGCTTCTTCTTTTGTAGATATTCTCAATCAACAGTTGAAAATGTACAACTCCCTCTCACAAGCCCAGTCTGATACTAAGATGGTTCAGTCGCTTGTGGCAGTTTGGGAGGTTCATCCTAACTTTATTAGTTTTATTCTTTGAAGTTATTTTGTTGGTCTCTTCCCTGACCTAACCTTGTCACTGTTTTCTCAGGAGGAGTATGAAAGGACTGGCGTGTATGATGCACCTATACCCCCTGATCCTGGCAAACCCTCTGCAGCTGATGTGCTTAAGACTATGTCAGATTATATTGGGTTTGAGAATATGCTAAAAGAAATGTATCACGAAGTTGGCATGCCTTCGCCTGATATGAAGCCTGCTGCAGTGTCTTCTGACGTTTCAGAGATGCATGCCAAACCTGAAATTACCGATCCGCAGGCTTTGAGTCATATGGTTGGTACAGGGAGTGAGTTTCCTGCATCAGAAAAGCTCTCTCCACTTGATGAGAGCGGAGAAGCATCACTGGAAAATGATGCGTATATGAAAACACCCACGGACATAGATATACATGCTGAAATACAAGATGCTGAAGCGTTGGGTCTCTTTAAGTGGTTTGCCTCATCCCAGGCTGCAGAGGACATAAACTCCGATGATGAAATTCTTCGGGAAACAATCCTTAGCCCTCTGGTTCCTTTAGCGTCTATGAACAAGGTTCTTGAAATGGCTAGTACAGATTATCTGAGCCAATCCCAAAAGGAATGTCAAGACATTCTTGATTCTCAGGAGGATCAAATTGACTTGGGGAGTTCGACGAAACCTGTACCTTCATCAGACAAACAATCTATTGACACGGAAGTCTCTAGTGATGTTCCCAATATCTCAACTTCAGATGCATCATACGAAAATTCATTCCAGCGATACAGAAAGAGTGAGTTACATACGAGCTTCTCTAGGAGTAGCAAGTCTAGCAAGTCTGTATGGGGGCCTTTACCTTTATCCTTGACTAAAAATCTTCAGAAGGACTTTGACAGTGCAAATGCTAGCGATAAGCCGGGTTTACCAAAGATTAGTTCCGACCCCATGAACAATTATACTGTTCCAGTGAAAGAACATCAAGCAGATGTTTGTAACACGATTGGCGGAAGCGTTTTGGCTGGATATTCGCTGCGGGACTTGATGAGGAAAAAACGATTAGCCCTTGGGGACTCGCCTAGTTCACAACATAAGAAGTTTAGGAAGGTTCTACCACTGACTAGAGACTCTGGGGGTGGGAAGAAAAAGGAGCGCATGGCTACCTTGAGATCTGAGGACAAGAAACCAGGTCCTGCTCTTTCTGCAGAAGTTAGTGAACGTTACTTTGGCGATGCTCCTCAAAATATATCTCCAACAGATGCAGGAGATTGTGACTTTAATATATCCACTCAGTCATCTGAACTTCATTCCGCTGATAAGGAATCACAAACTGTGGAATCAGGCATATTGGTGGCCGGCAATAAACTTGTTGGGAATGATATAAATAATGTCAAAAAATCTGGGGATGAGCAAGAGTCAACTGCCAATGTAACTGTTGAGACAGGAAAGTTGATATGCCTAACCTTAAGCAAGAAGCCCCCTTCACTCGGTTGCCTAAGTGCTGGACTCCAGGATTCTTCACGTGATGGATATGGTACTTTTACTCATCTTGTTCTGGTTCTAGTTCTAGTTTGTGCTACTTACAATCAATTCTTCTCTTTATCTTATATTTTTCAAAAACTTGAGATTACTTCTGATATCTTGTTGTTTCTTCTCTTGGAAGAGGGGAATTCCAAGGAGATCCCATTTTTTTCCAAGGAGGACACTGAAGTCAACGAAAAGAAACACCTTTCCCAAGGAGCTTCCCTTGGTATTCCCTTGCATCATCTCAATGACGGCTCAAGCCTTTACCTACTGACCCCTGCCTTTTCACCCCCTCCTTTGGATTTTGTTTCACAATGGATATCGAATAACAAAGGTATTGTGTAGAGTTACATCCTCTAAAAGGTTCAATATACATTGCTTAAAGCCCATTTGCCACTGTTCCTGATTAAGATAATAGTTACTGTGTTGGATGTTGTAAAAGCAAGTGAAAATGATGTTTTGTGTTTTGAACTTTTTGAATTTTCCAGGTCCAGTGGATGCTAGTATTGATTCAGAAAAACTACCGTTAGGAGATGATCATGTAATGCCTGTGTCTGAGCACGTGGAGCAGCATGATAACGTTTTTGTGAATTCAGAGTTAAATGCTTATACGGAGTCTGAGATAGATCTGAAAAGCAAAGGAAAGAGTCCTAACCTTAATTTGCAGACCACTGTTTCACAAGAGATGTCTCAGCTCTCAGGTCCTGATGGGAAATCAGGGGCCACTCCCTTAAGTCAAATTGGATTCCGAGATCCTGCGAGCATGGGCGCTGGGCAACAGCTTACAGTGCTGAGCATAGAGGTGCTTTCACTTAATCCCATTTTTTTGTGAAGTTACACACGTAATTAGTCATGGACATTTTGAATTGTATATATGAAACCCTCATTTCATGTTAATCAATTCATGCCACATTTGCCATTTCTCGAGCCTCATAGCGAGCAACATGATGTTCTGTTTTCGTTGTGCTGATCTTACAGTTAATAGAGTAATAATCATTTGTTCAATGCTTGAGAATACTTGGACTTAGAAAGTAAAATGTGCAGCTCGTTAAGTAGTTTGTCTTAGTACATTTATTATGATGTATGTTGCTCATTTCTTAAGAGTTGAGTGAAAACGCCTATTCTATTATGTTACTGCTGTTATTAAAATGCTCTATGTGGCGAAAATGAATGCCCTTACTTTAAGATGATGTTTTCTGGGAAAGGGTTCGTTGATATATGTTATTGATATCTATAAACTTACAGGTTCACGCAGAGTCTAGAGGGGACCTTCGACCTGATCCACGATTTGACTCTGTCAATGTCGTAGCTCTCGTCGTGCAGAATGATGATAGTTTTGCAGCTGAAGTATTCGTACTTTTATTTAGTCCAGATATCATTTCTCAGAGGTAAACTACTTATTTTGCAGCGGAAATATTCGTTCTTTTAGTAATTTCCTTCTATAATATGCCTTTTTCCATCTTGCTATTGTTATCCCACTACAGAAATGTTGATGGTCTCTCTGGATGCAAGTTGTCTGTCTTCCTTGAAGAGAAGCAACTATTCAGTTATTTTATTGAGACTGTATGTAAATGGGATCCGGATATTCTTGTGGGCTGGGATATACAGGGTGGATCCCTTGGTTTTCTAGCTGAAAGGGCTGCACAGCTTGGTATAAGATTTCTCAATAATATCTCCAGGACACCAACTCCAACCACGAGAAATGATTCAGATAATACGAGAAACCTTGGTAACAGTCTGCAGCCAGATCCATTGGTAGCTGGTCCTGATCAAGTGGAAGAAGTGGTGATTGAGGACGAGTGGGGCCGCACGCATGCCAGTGGTGTTCATGTCGGAGGTAGAATTGTTCTCAACGCATGGCGTTTGATCCGCGGGGAAGTGAAACTCAACATGTACACTATCGAAGCTGTGTCGGAGGCTGTTTTGAGGCGGAAGATTCCGTCGATCCCCTATGAAGTATTGACACAGTGGTTCTCAAGCGGTCCTGCAGGTGCAAGATACCGATGCATAGAGTATGTGATACGCAGAGCAAATTTGACGCTTGAGATAATGAGCCAGCTTGACATGGTATGTAACATTTTGAACTTGATTTATATGCAAGTTGTATCCTACTAAATCATCTTTTGCAGATAAATCGCACCTCAGAGCTTGCTCGTGTTTTCGGCATCGAGTTTTTCTCAGTTCTGTCACGAGGTTCCCAATACAGAGTGGAATCCATGCTTCTGAGATTAGCACATACACAAAATTATCTTGCTATTTCTCCAGGAAACCAACAGGTGCGTTATATCAGCATCCATAATAGATGCCTTGCAGTTAATCTTTAAAACCTTTACACGCCTATCTAACTAAATCATGTGATTATGTAGGTTGCTTCTCAGCCAGCTATGCAGTGTGTACCTCTTGTGATGGAACCAGAATCTGCCTTCTACGAGGATCCTGTTATTGTGTTGGACTTTCAATCGCTGTACCCTTCAATGATCATAGCATATAATCTGTGCTTTTGTACATGCCTCGGAAAACTTGCACATTTGAAGATGAACACCCTTGGGGTCAGCTCATACTCTCTAGACCTTGATGTTCTTCAGGATTTTAATCAGATCCTGCAGACCCCAAACAGTGTTATGTACGAGCCACCAGAGGTAATGTGCATTGCTTTTTCTTGAGCAAAATAAATCTTGAATCTAAAGTCATCATATTCAATACAAACAAATGATCTCATTTCCCTTAAGCATCCTTTTCTTGATTAGCTTAAGCATAATAGTCACCTCCTCTTCTTACATGTAGGTGCGCAGAGGAATACTACCGAGGCTGCTGGAGGAAATTCTATCTACAAGAATAATGGTGAAAAAAGCAATGAAAAAATTGACTCCTTCAGAAGCAGTTCTTGGTCGGGTATGGTTATTATCTTGATTAGGCATGTGGGTTCTGTTAGTTCGGAAAATTCGGTTTTTGATTAGTTCGGTTCAGCATAAATCTTACTGAATTAACCCGAAATAAAGTTCGATTCGGTATTCGGCTAGCTTGGTTTTTAGAAATCCTACCGAAGCTTTTGATTTCGGTTAGATATCTGTTTAACTTTGTTAAAATTCTGGTTAAATTTGGTTATTTCAGTTTGAAATTTGGTTAGTTATGTTAGTTTGGTCGTTTTTTTGGGTATGGTTTGGATATAATTTTTTTTAAGAAGAAAACCGAAGTAACCAATTGCCGAACCAAACCAAAAACCGAACTTTCTTAGAAAACCTACCGAATCGAACCGAACTTCTAGCCAAACTAACCAAAATTTCGTTTTGGCGAGTTCTGGCCGGTTCATAATCCCAGGCCTAATCTTGACCAGAGTCCACACTTAATATTTTGACTAGGGATTCTGATTTCATCTACAAACGTTTTCTGCAGTTTTTCTAAAATAAAATTTACAATTTTGATGGTATTTGGTGTTTTCTTCCAGATATTTAATGCGAGGCAGCTTGCTTTAAAGCTGATAGCAAACGTGACATATGGCTATACTGCTGCTGGCTTCAGTGGTCGAATGCCTTGTGCAGAGCTGGCAGATAGTATTGTCCAGTGTGGTCGTAGCACACTTGAGAAGGCTATTTCGTTCGTCAATGAGAATTGGAACGCTAGAGTTGTATATGGCGACACAGATAGGTAAATTTCCATATCTACTCATCTGGATGAAGTGAAGTATATATATCACAGTTTTTTTCTTATGCATTTTAATTACTTGTGTTAGTATGTTTGTCCTCCTCAAAGGACGAACTGTTAAAGAAGCTTTTGAAGTCGGACAACAGATCGCATCTGGAATCACCGAAATGAATCCATACCCAGTCACTCTAAAGATGGAGAAAGTCTATCAACCTTGTTTCCTTCTCACGAAGAAGCGCTATGTTGGGTACAGTTACGAAAGTCCCGATCAGGACAAGCCTACGTTTGATGCAAAAGGTATTGAAACTGTTCGGAGAGACACTTGTGAAGCTGTTGCAAAAACTATGGAGCAGTCACTAAGACTCTTCTTTGAAAAGAAGAACATCTCTATGGTACAAAATTTGATTTCTTCCCCTCTTCTTAAATTATCAGCTGACAACTGAAGTGGCTTGCTTACATCTGCTTTTCTCTTTTGATTCTGCAGGTTAAGTCCTACTTGTATAGACAGTGGAAACGGATACTACAAGGGAGAGTGTCTCTTCAAGACTTTGTCTTTGCGAAAGAAGTTCGGCTGGGGACTTATAGCACAAGAGACTCTTCACTCCTTCCTCCAGCAGCTATCGTTGCAACCAAGGCAATGAGAGCGGACCCTCGGACAGAGCCACGGTACGCCGAACGAGTGCCTTATGTTGTAATCCATGGGGAGCCAGGAGCTAGACTTGTTGATATGGTGGTGGACCCGCTGGTTCTTTTGGACATCGATTCGCCTTACCGATTGAATGACTTGTACTACATCAACAAACAGATTATACCAGCGTTGCAGAGGGTATTTGGACTTGTGGGTGCGGATTTGAACCAGTGGTTTTTGGAGATGCCACGTCCCACCAGAAGCTCCCTTGGACAACGTCCCTTGAACTCTAGGAACTCGCACAAAGCTAGGATTGATTATTTTTATCTCTCGAAACATTGCCTCTTGTGTGGAGAAGTTGTTCAGGACTCTGCTCAGTTGTGTAACCGGTGCCTGAAAAATGGTGGTGCTGCTGCAACCATTGTTTGGAAGACTTCGAAGTTGGAGAGAGAGATGCAACACTTAGCCACGGTAAGTTGAGAGCTTAGTGAATCTCTCTCTGTAGATGACTTGTTTTTTTTAATTGATTATCGTATTTACAGATATGTAGACACTGTGGTGGGGGAGACTGGGTGGTGCAGTGCGGAGTGAAATGCAATTCCCTTGCGTGCTCAGTCCTTTACGAGAGACGGAAAGTTCAGAAGGAGCTTCGTGGCCTCTCCTCCATTGCTACTGAGAGTGAGCTTTACCCTAAATGCATGGCTGAGTGGTTTTGACCTCTTGTCACCTGGAAAGTTGATTGTTTATGTATTATATGTTGTGATCAAAGAAGCATTTTCGTCAAGGACTTGTGGACGTGGATGTAAAGATAGGAGTACAGTGAGCAACGTAAATCTCTGTGTAATGTAGATCTGTGTTGTTGTATAAGTCCGAGTATATAAGCAAATCTTTTCTAAAAAATGAATTTCTTTTTCTTTTTTAGGCAGAACAATTATACTCTATTTTTATAAAAGTCCAATGCTTTTTATTACTTGTATGGCAGAGGTACGAACCTGCAGATGTATGAACCAATACTGTAATGAGCTTTGATAATTAGAGGATGGAACTAATATGCCAATAAACCTTCAGATATTGAAATCTGTGACGACTGCAGCTTTTGTTTTGTTCAAGTTTGTTTTTCTTTTGCCGGTGATTTTAAGTTTGTTTTTCTGAATACACACTTAATTTGTGCTTTTTTTTTAAAATCTATTTCATGCGTTTTAATCCACACATGTTATATATTTATGTTGTCTATTATTTTTAAACGTTTTTTTATAAGTTTACAAGTACAAAAAATTATATGTATATATAATATAGTATATGACTATGTATAAATTTTTATATATTAGTCACCGTATAACCAACAAATGATGACGTAAAAAAAACAAATAATTTTGTCCGTTGTTTTCTCTAGACTTATTATTATAAAACTACTACTGTCATAAAAAAATATTATTTTCTTTTTTTGACTATGGCAACTGCTCTGCTAATCTACCAAGCCCTAAAACTCTAAAACTTTAAAATATCTATTCATTAATTAATCTGTATCAAAATACCTAAATTTATAATAGATAGATAAACAAAAGAAATTTTTAAATAGAAGCAAGATTCACAAATTCATATTCTAAAATCAAGAAAAAAAAACTAAAAAACTAATGTGGTTAGGTAGGTTAGGGTTTTTGTTTGTCTAAAATGAGTACTTATTGGATATAGAAATGAATTTGTAATCATATTAAACTAAAAAAATCTTTGTAGGTTAAATTAAAATAATTTCCTGTAAGCATATCTTATATAATAAAGTAATTTTCTATAAAAAGTTATAAAAGTTGTCAAGTGTCCTTCATAATTTTACATTTTCTCTAATTTTTTCCTTTTCTTAAAACAAGTTATGAAGAGCTGTCATAAAAGATTCCAAATACTCAGTTTTAACTATATAAACTCTACATACATAGAGTTATTGTAAGCTTTGAAAAATAAAACTGTTTTTAAAAGTAAACAAAACATAACAAAAATACAAGTAAAGCATAATCAAAAACTCAAAATATAAGCAAAACATAATAAAATATAACCAAAATATAAAAAAGAGAAAATTTAGGTTGTAATTTAAAACGTTAAACTTATTATAATCCCAACCAAACTCAGTCTTAAACCAAACTGAGATAAATTTTAGTTTTATTTGAATATCTATATCCACAAAACCAATGTACTTGAATCAAACTTAATCTAAAACATGAATGTGTATGTATATGAAAATATATCAGCAATTATATCAGAACACACCAATTTTTTTTTTCATATATTAAAACTAGCATTAAAATATTATTCACTAGAAAAAAATGTGCCATCAAAATTTTGAAAAACATCACCATCAAAGATCTATGGAACAATTTATGTGTGGCATCTAGGTTGACTAGTTCAGAATGGACAAGATATGACTTGTATCAATTTCTCACAGAAACAATTATATCAACACTATAGTAGTTTGTTGTCAGGTTTGTTTCCATAAAAAAACATTATGTATAGAAAGTACTTACTGCCTGATCTTCAGACATAGAGATTAGATCAAACAGATTTTGTTTCAAATTCTTCTAAAAATGCAGTAAAAGAATCTAGGGAAATCGGGATCGAAAGTGAGCGCGCTCTCATCCGAAGCGTGGGTTACTTTCGGCAACCAGTTTGATGTGAAAGAAGCCAAATCGATTCTCTAGCGTTGTCATGATCACGGAGTCAATTTCTTTGACAACACTGAAGTTTACGCAAATGGTTGCTCTGAGGAGATTATGGGTGAGTTTGGTTTACTTTATACTTGTATTTCCGAATAATTTAGCTAGATTACGTGCTATTTGATTTGATCAAACCAAATATTCAACTTTATAGATCAAGTACCGACCAAGTAGCAACTACACAGCAAGTAAAGAATAGTTGTGTCTACCCTAATATTTACGAGGAAAATATGGTTTGTTATTAGTGAAATTGTCTATAGTAATTTGTGTACAATGTAACATTGAAAATTTTGAGTAAGATAAGAAATAAAAAGACACAATGTCTTGTAATGTAAATATAATTCTGGTGCTCATTGTAGGTGGAAATTATGAAGTTCATGTTTGAAGGTTATTTCTTACATTATGCTAAAGACTTCGTATAATTTTTTTCTTTATAATACGCATAATTTGTATTTTCATGAGATTTGAACAACAATCTTTTTATTATAAAAGCATTGATAAATTTTTAGTCAAACCACAAATTTATAAATAAATTTTCGTCGAGAAAACGTAAACTTAAATTCAAATTGAAATAATTGAAGTCTCTGAAAAAAAAGAAGTATATAAAACGATAATCTTGCTGAGAAAACTGATCCCGTATCAGTTAGGACTTATTAGGAGTTTAATTAGAGGCCAAATACGATTAGTCAAAGTCAACCCTTCACACTCTCCCTCCCGACTCCACTGATCGTAGCAATCAATCACAAGGCCCAAATCGTTCATAAGTTATCGATTCGCATTCTCTCCGACCTCCCGATACTGCGATCATGACCGGAGCAAGCCGTCGGAGCGCGCATGGTCGGATCAAATCATCATCATCATCATCATCTTCCGGCGGCGATTCGCTTCGTTATCCGCCGAGCATCCGCCGAGGAGGCAAAGGCAAGGAGCTCGTGTCGATCGGCGCTTTCAAGTCGAATCTCAAGATACTGGTAGGTTTAATGCTTTTAGGGATCGCAATCATCTATTTCGTCATCAATCGGATCGTTGTTAGCCACGAGTCGCAGAAGCCGCCTAGGGTTATCACTCCTTTCCCTGCTCCGAAACTCATGGATTTGTCTATGGTATACACTCCAATCTTATATTGACGATTCGTTCCTTTGCTTGTTCGTGGGAGAAATTGAATTGAATCGTATATGTGTGTTACCAGTTCCAGGGCGAGCACAAGGAGAGCTTGTACTGGGGAACGTATCGTCCTCATGTTTATTTTGGAGTTCGTGCGAGGTAAGGAAGAGAGTTACGGTTCTTGTTTTATGTGAACTTTGGCTCCTTATATTGTGGTACATTCATGGAAATGCAGAACTCCACAGTCACTTGTAGCTGGATTGATGTGGCTTGGTGTTAAAGACGAGATGTATGTTATGCGCCATTTCTGCGAAAACTCTGATGATTTAAGCTCATTTGGATGGAGAGAGCACAATGGGCGTGATTTTGGGAGGCAGGAGCTGGTTGAAAACGATATGATATTGGAGACTAGTTTTGTCAAGTCAAAGGGTGATGGTAGCTCTGGTTATGGAGGGGATTGGTCTGTTCGGATCGATGTTAAAAATAAAGGGTATATTGCTTATTTTTTCACTAGTGTGTTCTGCTTTTTGTATTGCACTGTCGACTGAGTGACAAAGTTTTTGTTGTTTTTCGTTGACATTAAACTAGCTTGAGTGGTGATGCAAAAAGAAGTGCGCATCTCTTCTTTTATTTAGCTGATGAAGGTGGCAGTGTTCTGAATCTTGGCCCAGATGCTTTAGATTTTCAGGGGAGCTCTCTTCTGGTTTCGGGTTCGCGTGAAGACGTAGGAGATTGGCAGATACACTTAAGATCAGAGGTATTTTTTTTACTTGAAGTGCTCTTTAGATCTTAGGATTTGTTTAGCTGTCTCTGCTGGGAGTGGATCTGTGTGTGATTTGACATTCTCGTGTGTTCATCCCCTGATGCTCATCTGGATGTAACCATTTTAATTGTTCTTCAATTGCAGAATCAGCTGGAGACACATTATTCCGGTTTCAAGACGCCTCACATATATAATCTGTCTGATCTAGTTCAGCGAAATCTCGCGCTGCAGGTCTGCTAGTTTTTCAGTTCATTACTCATTTGAAAGGGCCCAAGGTAGTTTATTTTATGGGCTATGAAGATGGCAATGCTTATTGTATGGTTTTAGGCTAGGAAGTTTGGACGACTTCAGCTCTCTGACACATCAGAGGATTCTTCCAACATTTACGTCTTTCAGGTAATCAGTCTTAATGAGATGTATGTGTGTATACTTTTGTATAAATAAAACGAATGTTCTTAACTCCTATGGAATCTATGATCAGTATGTTCGCCGTTTCAAGTGTCAACATATCTTTTGTCGTACAGATTTCTGGGAAGCTTCCATTTACCATAGATATTCCCTTCGTCTCCGGGATCAGAGGAGAAAGTTCAAACGTGGAAAAACGTTTAACAAGTCTTACAGGTTAATTACATGTAACTGCTTACTAATTATATGTACCCGCTGTGAGCTATTTTTTTTGTTTCCAGCAATGAAAATGTTTAACATGGAAAACATTTTGAACACTAATGTCGTTGATATTGTCTAATTTCATGTAGGTTTACCACTCTCTGATCTACTTAGAAAAAAACATAGAGAATTTGATGCAAAGTTTACCGAATGCTTCAACACTTCTGAAGAGGTACGCTACTTTTTATTATAAAATGTAGGGACTTCAGTTACCCATGCTAATAGATGATCTTTAGCGCACTCATATCTTGTGTCATAGATGATCTTGATGTAGTTGTGAACTAATCTCCACTAATAACATTGTCTGGATAAAATTTTCTGTATTTACTTTAGCACTTTCATTGTTTACCGTTCAGAGTCTCCTTCCACTAGGAATAATTCTTCTCTCTTCTTATTTCTGTCTCTTCTCAGTGACGAGCATACGTTGTCATAACGTACATATAGTTTATAATTTGCATCGATGTCTATAGACCAGATAGGATCTCAATCTCAGTTTCTTGTGGTTCCAGCATGATTCAGAAACAGTGAGGGTTGGCAAGACTGCAATGGCAAACATGATTGGTGGCATTGGTTACTTCTATGGTCAATCAAAAATTTATGTTCCCAAAAGCAGCCAGGCAAGTATTTCCGTCATGTATTGTTATCAATTTTTTCCTCCTTTTATGTTCTTCCCATCTGCAAACTAGGTAAGACCTCTCACAGAATCATACAATTAATATCTTCTATTGCAGCCTGAAAGTGGGGATAATCACTTGCTATATTGGCCAGCCGAGCTGTACACAGCCGTTCCAAGCCGGCCTTTTTTTCCTAGGGGCTTTTTGTGGGATGAAGGTTTCCATCAATTGTTGATCTGGTATGTTCTTATTGATCATTTGTATGTTGAAGATTTCTTTGCTATGATTCTGTTGTGATTCTTTCTTAAATTGATTCTCTGAAAGCAATGTTCTTTTTTCCCATAGAAAATACCATATTACAGAGTAAAAAGCTATAATCATCCTACTGGTTGATCATTCTTTTGAGTATGTTGTGTGGGCTGTGAGCAGGCGCTGGGATTTTCGTATGACCTTGGATATCGTTGGACACTGGTTAGACCTATTGAACATAGATGGATGGATTCCGCGTGAGCAAATTTTAGGTGCTGAAGCTCTGAGGTATTACAATCCCTCCCTAGCCTTGGTAGTCATGGTTATTGACCTATTGTTGTAAATGTTTTTGAGAGTGTCTTTAACTGCAGTAAGGTTCCAGAGGAGTTCGTAGTTCAGTACCCGAGTAATGGCAATCCACCAACACTATTTTTAGTGATACGTGGTAAGAATCTGTAGTACTTATACCTGTGTTTTTTTAATCATGGCTCTCGATTTATTTTTCCTGTAAGCCCTTGTTCCATACAAATTAGTTTATTCTAATGCCAACCCTTGATCAGCAATATCCTTATCAGCTTCCTTCTGTTTACTTATAGTTCTGTTCCTTTTACAGTTAGATGTTTATAAAGTAGTCGCGAAGATCCTATGAGTGCTTTCACCTAGCTACTCAGTTTCTGGATTAAAAATGTGACCTATTTATGTAAAGTTAGGAAAAGGTTTCAAAATCAATATTACTCCGTGTAGTGACAATCTTCTTTTTCCAGATCTAATAGATGGTATAAAGACGGAAAAGTTTATCGCATCAGAAAAGGATGAAATATTGTCATTCCTTGAGCGGGCTTCTGTTCGCTTAGATGCATGGTTTCAGTGGTTTAATACTTCCCAGACAGGTAACATCATTATTATCTAGTTTTCTATAGTAAACCAGTTTATAGATTTACAGGATCATTTTAGCATTCAACTGCTCTGTGTTTTAGTAGTATCTTAAGTGACCATTGTTTACAATCACAGTTGGATCACTAGTTGTTAATCGTGATCACTAGATGTGACTAGCCCTTGTCTTCAACTGGTACTACAGTCTTAAGCTACTTCATATATTATGTTTTTCATGACTTGGTTAAATACTAGGAAAGGAGAGAGGAAGCTACTTTTGGCATGGCAGAGACAACACAACAACTCGAGAACTTAACCCTAAGGTACTGTTTTTCTATTTCTCTTGAAAAATGCTATTGCAAGCTATATTATACTGCAAGTCTCGAGTCTTAATGATAAGGTTTTCTCTAATGTAACGTTCACCCATGTGCTCTTTATCGATATATGATAACAATGATTGAAGAGTTTTTGCGGTGGTACCATATATTCCTGTTAGTGAGAAGATGTCTCAGAATTATTCTGTGTGTGGGCGATGTTTTTTAGTAGGCTAACTACTTAGTTCAGTTCTTATCTGCTGATTTGGCAGTTCCAATGACAGAGTGACTTATATTTTTTGCAGACGCTTTCCTCCGGGCTGGATGATTATCCCCGGGCTTCGCACCCAAGTGAAGACGAGCGACACGTTGATCTCAGATGCTGGATGTATCTCGCTGCAGATTGCATGCATTCTATCACAGAGCTTTTAGGAAAAGAAGATAAATTTTCAAAGGTTAGCCCAAGATAGATAGCAAAAGGGTCTCCCTTATTTTTTCTTCACTTGTCACTGACGTAAATCCTGCAGGAAGATTACAATTCAACTGCCATGCTGCTTTCAAATTTCGATATTTTGAATCAGGTCTACTCTCACTCTCTAACTGATGTCAAAATTGTCTCTTTTCATTAATAATGACTCTGTAGTTTGGTATATATATATATGTAACCTCTTTGTAAAGCACAATGTTTTCTTCTTTCCATATTCTCTTCTCATTCACTGTGAGTTTCTGCGCAGATGCACTATGATAAGGAACATGGGGCTTACTTTGACTTTGGTAATCATACAGAAAAAGTAAGAGAAAAGCTTCATAAATTAATAGGCTTAGCATCATTTTGTCATAAAAAGAATAAATAGGATTCTTAGTCTTTTCGTTAAACCAGATGTTGCGTCGATTGATCCACAGGTTAAGTTAGTATGGAAGGAGGTAATTTCAGAAAATGGTCACCTCTCTCGGCAGCTTGTAAGGAAGACTTCTGGAAAACCAAAGTTAAGATTGGTTCCTCAAGTTGGTTATGTCAGCTTCTTTCCCTTCATGTCTAGAATCATCCCAGCTGTGAGTTTTTGTGCTAATATCTATTCCGTTATCCGTGATCTTTGAAACCTTTATGGACCCGTTACTTTATTATCTAAATCTTCACATATTTTTTGGTCGGTATAGAAATCTCCAATCCTGGAGAAACAGCTAGATCTCATTTCAAACAGGAGCATCTTATGGAGTGACTATGGACTAGTTTCGCTTGCCAAAACCAGGTGAGCTCACAAGAACGAACGTAACCAGTTCAGAAAACTTTAGTTCTTCTATGATAAGAAGGAACATTGTTCTTGGTGCAGTTCGATGTATATGAAACGTAACACTGAGCATGATGCACCATACTGGAGAGGTCCTATATGGATGAACATGAACTACATGATTCTTTCATCTCTGCACCATTACTCTACAGGTACTTTCCTCTCCTTTTACCTAGTAAACAAGACCGACATTACTCTACATGGCCTCTATCATAAACATTAGCTTTACCTTGTGTCCAATTTCTTGCAGTGGATGGGCCATACAGCGACAAAGCAAGAGCAATTTACAAGGAACTAAGGAGCAATTTGATAAGGTATATATACACATAGATGTCTGTGGTATCTGCGATAGAAGTTTCGAGTGATAATAACTTGAAACATACTAAAAACAGGAACGTGGTTAGGAACTATTATGAGACGGGGTACATCTGGGAACAGTATGATCAAGATAAGGGAACAGGCAAAGGCACGCGTCTCTTCACGGGCTGGTCTGCACTTACCTTGTTAATAATGTCCGAAGAGTATCCTATCTTTTGAAATCTCTTCATCAAAACTTGAGGAAAGAAAGTTAAAACTACAGACATGTTAGTTAGAAGATCAGTTTTGATGTGTTTAGGGCTTTCTGTATTCGACTCATAGTTGGTTATAGAGAACATGCTGTCACAGATCTAACTTTGGTCGAGGTATGTCCCAGACTTGTGTACGTTATGCCCAAAATGACTATCAAATGTTGGCATATATATAGCAGAGAATCATAT
Organism: Brassica oleracea var. oleracea; assembly: GCF_000695525.1. Lineage (NCBI taxonomy): Eukaryota > Viridiplantae > Streptophyta > Magnoliopsida > Brassicales > Brassicaceae > Brassica > Brassica oleracea. The sequence continues at coordinate 31,244,385 of NC_027753.1, forward strand.
AGATTATTGTGGTATTTACTGATATTCATTTTTTGATTCCAGAAACTACAAAATGATTTTGAACAATTCCGAAACATTACACGTCAGGATTAGTATCAAAACCTCTGTAATACAGTCTGGACACGAAAAGTAGATCATGTTGCCCTTTTTTTGAATAAAAAGACGGGACCTTTTGCTTTTTGGAGATAGAGAAGAAGTCACTTCCTCTCCTATGCCTTCTCTCATATCTCTGTTCGTCAATCTCTCTTCCCCTAAAAAAAAGACACTTCCCTTCACACCTCTCTCGAGGCACCTCTCTCGAGGCAATGTCTTCGAAAACGATGAAAACGATGTTAAAGAAATCGTTACTACTAAATGGTTGAATCATTGAAGAAGCTCCTCAATAGCTTAACTTGCACAAGAAGAACCACTTTTGGTTACGAAGAATAAGAGCCATGTGTAAACTTGCATAAGAAAAACATTGCCCAGTCGCTATCTCCTTCTCCTTCGAACAGTCCCAACACATCTCATTTCGATGTCTTGAAAGACCAGTTATGCAGAGACAAGACACGAATTATTATGTACTTCTTGCAAGTGAATGGGAAGTTCCCACCCTACTATGTCGAAGCATTGTGCAATGTATTTGGACACGATGAAGAGACAGTGAAGGTATACGTTATTAGAAAATGCTTGGATCAATCAAAGAAGCTCATCGATAGCTTAGCTTGTTCATCAAAAACTTTACATTTAAATTTTTATCATTGCTTTTCTATTACATGTGTTACTGTTTACGACGAACTATCTTTAAGAGCCATTTCGCCTGATCGTGAACCTTCAGATTGTGGAGCTCTAGATTATCTTTTAACATTGTGATAGTGAATTGTTAGATCCCCGTTTTGGGGTGAGAGTTAACATGTAAATCAACTGTTAATCATGTTATCAATCTCATTTATCAATAATGGAGAAACCTCTTTTTTTTTGCTAATTGCATTACCAGTTTACCAATTACCACATCTGTTTGATTAATAGCTAGTTTAAGGAGTCTCTTAACAATTCAATGATTATTTTGCTGATGTGCGGATGATTTTTCTCCTTTGTTTTTATTTATTTATAACCAACCATTAGTTACTTTTACTTTTTTTTGTTTGGTAAAACCATTACTTTTACATTATTTCCATCTACAAGACAATAATAAAATACTTGATAATTACGAAGATGCAACCAGTAAAAACGATATCACTAGACATTGTGAAAAATTACCAGCAGCTAAGTTCAAGAGCTTCTTGGAAACGCTTCTCAAGTGTAGCAGGATCGCCAAAGACTATCCGACCGAGACCGACCTCTTCACTGTCCGATGTTTTCTTCCATGGCAAAAGAAGATCGAACATACGTCTCGACTTAAAGGCTGGCGATGATGGAGACTGATTTGTCGTTTTGTGGCTAATCAGAGGATGTGAAAGTATGAGCATTGCAGCTGATGGTGCCATTGATGAGGGCTCAGAAAATCTTTGATTATAAAGAATTGGTGATTGTTTTTTGATCTGGATTTTGGAGAACGCATGTGTGTTTCAATATATAATCAATAATTGTAGGGAACAGATAGACATGCAGAAAATTAGAAGTGATGGATGAGAGTGGTTTTCTGTGGGAGCCGCTGAATTTGATTGGACGGAAATACTAAAATAGTTATTATATAAAGGAAGAAAACTATGGCATGTGGTTTAACAAGTCTTGCTTGTGTCAAAACCATGTAACGTAGGAGTTGCACACGCAGTTCCTATGGGCGCCATCTGAATTTTTCTTTAATTTTATAAGAAATTTATTAATACAATTATTTCAAAAAATTTCCGAAAATATTTGAAGAGTTGAGGTCCAAATCCGTTGTATTGAGATCAAAAAGGCTAAACTGCTTCATTACAGCGAAATGTAAAAGGTTTGGAACCAAGGGGAAAGGTGATGTTAGGTAACTGTTTGATTCTCCTGGAACAAATCAGGGAATCAGAGGCATGGGTTTGAGACAAGCTGGAACACGGCTACAGGCTAATAAACATAGGAGAGAGTGGGGGAAGAAGGTGAAATAGACGATGATCTCTGAGCTAGACGAGTACAACATAAAGACAGCGACGAGGTCCTATTGTCCAAGCGACTGAGGATGACAAAGGGACACGAAGAACATTTATGAAGACTGTGTCTACTACTGTCTATTTCCACGTTAGTTGTCTCAACAAACATTCATTCAAATCTTTAGGCCAAGGTTCTTACACAATAGGTTTATCAAAAGTTCTAATCCAAGAAGGCATAACAGAAAACAACAACGGCATTATTACGTTAGTTAGATTAATGCAGATATAGATTTCCACTTTAGTTAAATGACCTAGAAGGCAGATATAGATTTAGCAAAAATATTAAGATAGAATAAAATACTACCAGCACAAAGATTAATAGTTTCATAACATTGAATAATCCAAGAAAATCTATCCATTATCTTGCAAAGATGGAGAGACAAGGGATCAAAATCTCTTTCACGAACACAAAAAGTAGAAGCTAAAAAACAAAGAAAGCTTAGGCAGATGATTTCTTCGACTTGGCTGCCAACTGAGTCTCCGGCTGCAATTATCAAAAAACACAAAGAAAATGAGAATCAATCTTATCAAGAGACTAATCCTGATATTAAATGAGATTAGAGCAATTACCTCTTTCTTGACAGACTCTTCCTTCTCAGACAAAATCAGCTCAATGTGACATGGGTTGGACATGTAAGCTGCAGTCAAGCAAAGACCAAATGAGTCATTATATCCAAGAGAAAAACATTTCAAGACAATTATGAAAACTCAAAAAACTTACGGTTGATTCTTCCATGAGCACGGTAAGTCCTTCTCCTTTGTTTTGCAGCCTGGTTCACTTGAATGTGCGAAATGAAGAGCGCATCAACATCCAAACCTTTCACCTCAGCATTGCTCTCAGCGTTCTTGAGCAAATCAAGAACGAACTGAGCAGACTTGGCAGGCCAACGTCCTTGACCATTGGAGTGCCTGTTCTTAGCTTGAGCAGTCCTTCCAACACCTCTGCAGAAACGGGTGAAGGGAATAGCCTGCTTGTGAGCTATCACATCCTCAAGGTACCTCTTGGCCTTGAGCAATGGTAGCTTCCTGATAGCGTGCGCTGTTTCCCGAGTGTTCTGTTTCAAACAAAACAAACAAAAAAACACTATGAGAACTAGTAACCAGAGGAATGCACATAGTTTCCTAAGCATATACGACAGCTTCATTCACAACAAAGTTATATATTCAATTATAATCAATGTACCATCATGTACTGAATCTTTAAAGCTATAAGAAAATGAAACTAAGATTCACCCAATCACGATGACCAATTCACTTTCCCTGAAGTATACGTGAGATCTGTAAATTGCTACAGATCTCTGCTTTTTCTCAATCAGGTTGTATCTCTACCATTCTACTAATCGCAAATCTAACTAACTTTAAAACAGACGATAGAGAGAGTTTATACCTTGAAGTGAACCCTAAGATCGGATCCTCTAGCCTTGCAAGCTGCACAGATCAAAAGCAAATTAATCAACAAAAAAATCGAATTTGAAAGAGTGAAAATGAAATGGTACAGAGAAGGGAGATTTACACTTGGTCTGATTGTCAGGTTCTTGCGAGTACTTCACCTGCGAAAAATAGCAAACGCAGAATAAGAAAAATCAGAAGAACGATTCGTGCGAGAGAGCTTAAGCAAGTTACCATGGCTGCGGCTAACGGAAGGAAACGGCTGCAGAAGCGATTCGATGAAAGTTGTGAAGAGACTTTATAGAGTGAAACGGCATTAACCCTAAAATATAGCGGAAACCTAGTTTTGTCTTTCAACGTGGGCCTGGTTTTGAATCTAGGATATAACTTCATGGGCCCTTAAATAGCCTGTTAAGACTTCATGCATTAGGCCTTATTTGTCCTTAGCAAATACAATAACTTCATGTGTCCCATGTACCTCTCTGTCAAGCGTTTTGAGATTCTTCTTGATAGCCAAACATCCTCTGATCTAATTTTGGTTAAATAATTTCCATTAAAATTTCACATCAGAATTTTGAGTCATTAATCATGAAGTTTATACTATGGAGACTTTCTTAGAGGACTAAAGGATTGTATTCACATTTGTGTAACTACACATATGATCTGCTGATGAACATTTTCTTCGTAACCTTTGATCGAAGTTATTTGAAGGGGTTTCTTTTGTTCTGAGTAACTTTAACTTCGTTAATTATGTCATATAGTATATAATAGATCATCTACCTGTTAAGATAAATTTATATAGAACAATTAAAATCACATTTAGCTGGTGCGTAACTAGATCGTATTGTGTTTTATTTTATTAGTGTATTTTATTAATATATATATATATGATTTTTTATTAGTGATCGTTTTTTACTAGTGTACTAGGTAGAGATCCGCGCAAGGCGCGGAGTGAGAATGTGTGGTAAATAATTCTATTTAGTTAAAAATTATGTGTATAGTATGAAGAATACATGACTAACATATAATATTTGCATTGTATGAGCTTTGGTGATTGTTCATTTGTTGTTTTTATCTATGTTTGTTACTTTCTATGCAAATTAATGAAATCTTCGTGTTAAAAAAAACATGTATAATATATGATGTTTAATCATAATATTTTTTCATAAGGTTGAATCATAAACAAATTGTACATTGTTAAGATGAAAATAATTATAATCTCTTGCAAACTGAACTGATCACTATTAAACGATATGGACCAGAACTAGTGGAAATAAGAAATGATGGGCTCTTGAAATGAAGAAGAAATTATTACCCCTAACCAATTAAAAAAAAAAACAAATTAGTGGCCCAATAGATTGCAACCTCCTATTTTTTTTTTTTGTGAAAATTTGATTTCAAATTAAGAACAAAATGATATAAAATGTTTACAGCCTTTCAGCTTTATTGTAGCTATGCAAGTAAAGAACTTTCTAGGCCCCCAAGCCCACAGCCCATTTGAAGAGAAGCAAAATAACGACTTTTAGAATTATCGAGACATGGAGAAATTGACCACCGATCATAACGAAGAAGTGATGGAAACATTCAACAAAGACAGATCTATGACTGCAACATGGCGGAAGAGAGTCAAGGATTTGATTATCTGAAGCTTTGAGTTTTGCTCCAGATTTGGAGATCAATGAAGCGCAAGAGAGTGTCAATTGATCAGAAGGTGTTGGAGTGCAATCGGGCGTTTATCCCATTCCAGATCCAGTAGGTTGTAGATTGCCAAGCAAGGAAGGTGAGAAGTCGCAGAGGGCGTGATGATTTCCGGGTCGGCAGCGTAGTCATTTGATCTACTGTGTGTGACCATCGGCGAGTCGGCGTCAATAAGCATCTTCGAGCCCAGATTGCCAGCGAGATTCTATTCATTTGCTCTAGTATGTTTCAACTCGGAAACTCTTTTTCCAGGTATCGTCAAAACATATTTAAAACAATAGATAACTTTGATCGAAAAATAATAGATAAACGATTATAACTAAAAAGCTCAATAATTTTATTAAGATGCATAATTAGAAAACTTAAAATAAATTGTTCTATAGCAAGATTCTGAAACACAAAACATAGATATAAAATGTAAACAGGGTATTAATTAAAAGAAAAAAAGCATTCAAGTTTGATCAACTCTCCATGTCTGAATTCATAATTCTGTGGTAGGAATCCTGTGACCAAACAAACATAAGTGGATAGAAATTAGCGTAACCTCTTCATAGTTTTCCGGCAACCAACAAATACATATGAATATTTGTCATATAGTATACTTACTTTGATTTGAAGTTTTGAATTTCTGCCATGTCATGATCAAATAAGATTTGTGAACCACCTTCTAGGTTAGTTACATAGTTGAAGCCACCTATTTAAGAAACATAAAATGTTACCATACTAAAGAAATAAGTTAGAGATTATAATCTAGAAAATCATATTGCTAACCTTCTCCCCACCCGATACTCCAAGACCTCAAAACACACAGATCGACTTTAGCAGGTGAGGTACAGTAGTAATTGTTCAAAGTCACGGCTTCCTTTCTGTAGAGGATGGATTCGACCATCCCACAAGGCCCGAGGAATAGAAAGGCCTGGCCCGGATTAGGTAGAGCGACGGCTCGATCGGTCGGCTCAAGAGTCAGGTCTCTCGGCTTGACTCTTGAGTACTTTTAGTCGATCGTCGTCGACTAAAGTATATTCGGCTCAGCGGCTGCTCGGACGCCTACGGGCTGCTCGGACGCCTACGGGCTTCTCGGCCCAGCAGAGGAGGCCCGCCAAGATGGCGTAAATTAGGTCAAGGACGAAACATCAGGACA
>NC_027753.1:31257432-31260795 GCF_000695525.1 Brassica oleracea var. oleracea
TGACTAACACTTGGCGGCTAGATTAGGGTTTTCACCTTTGCTTCATCTCGCCGTTAGTTGTACTTTTCCGGTAGCTTATCGAGCCACCGGCTTTCTTTCTGTCGCGTTCTCTTTTTTTCCCTTGTAACCGACTGAACGTTCTTTCTACGACCATTAATAAGACGTCTCTGTTTAAACCCACATCTTATTTATTACCGTTTCTCGATCAAACAGTTGGCGCCCACCGTGGGACCACTAGCAAAGTAACGTCAGAACTATGGTCGTTAACAATGACAGTTCTTCGTCAGGCGAGGAGCGCGAAGCTCTCGAGGTGACGCCGGCTCCAGAGGTGACACCTACGCCTACACTAGTAACTCCACTTCCCCATCCTGCGTCTATGGAAACTATCCTGGCACGCCTCGCCCTACAAGAAGCGGCGCAGAAGGCGGAAGTTGACCAAATCACGGCGATAGCAAAGATCCTTGCTCCTCTCGCTGCAAACGCCGAAGCTTCAACGGCGCAATATCGTCGACAGCTGTTCGCCACATAACGAACCACCGACGTAGCACCTACGCGGGGTAACGATAACCAAAGCGCCGGTAACGACATCAACGCGCACACCGCAAGCGAACTAGCCGCGTTGAAACAGTCAGTCCTCGACATCAATTCAAAGATCCACCAGGTGACGACGTCCGCGCCCCAAATCAAGCATGTACTCGCGGAATCTCTTCGTACACCCTTCACGCAAAAGTTTACCGGCGTGCGGCTCCAGAAGGTGGAGAAACTCCGTCTTCCAACCTTCAAAGGTCTCTCTGACCCTTCTACTCACGTCACGTCTTTCAACATAGCGATGCGACGCGCAAACCTGACCGACGAAGACAAAGACGCCGGTTTTTGCCAACTCTTCGTCGAAACCCTAGAAGGACCGGCCCTTACTTGGTTCACCGGACTCAGAGAAAACTCCGTCGACTGTTTCCACGACCTCTCAACGGCTTTCCTTAAGAACTATATCATGTTCACCAACCAGGAAGCGACCGTGTCAGATTTGTGGAACCTCACTCACACCAGTGACCAAAGTCTCCGCGACTTCATGGAGAAATTCAAAGCTATTGTCTCAAAGATTGACATTCCCGACCATATCGCCGTCGAATCTTTGATGAACACCTTGCACGTCGACTCCACATTTCGTCAGGATCTCTACCGATACCCGACAAAATCTGTCTCCGACGCCATCGCTCGCTCGCACAACTTTATCCGCATGGAAGAAGACACCAGAGCAAAGTTCGTAAAAGAAGCAGTAGCGAAACAGCGACCCTCCCGAACAAACGACGTCCGCCCCGAGCCCCGCCAGCACTCCTCCGGTGGAACTACCACTCAGAAGCGAGGCTACGTTAGCTCGGTCGGTGATGAGGAATCTCCAAAATCAGCAGCCATCACGCGAGAGAAAGGCTGGAACCACTTGGATCGAGACTCCGCTCCGAAGCAATCAACCCCAACCGAACCAGCGAGTTCAAACTCCGAGGAGCCAAAAAAATGGTGCCTCTACCACAAAAGGGACTCCCATGATACGAAGGAATGCAAGGTCCTCATCGGGCAGTTTTTCGACGGGATCACTAATGGAACAATCCAAATGCCCACCTCTCCTACGACACCAAAAAAACACCAAAAGTTGGAGTAAGAACAAGGAGAAGAAGGCGCAGAAGTCTCAAAAGAACACGGCCCCAAGCGAGGAAAGAGTAAGCCCTGAGCGCACTGCCGTCAACAACGTCGGCACCGCCAACGATTCGTCAGAAGACGAACACCCGCGTCGCCGGCGACGAGTGGAAGTCATACACTCTCACCCTTGCGACTCCTCTGACGACGACGTCCCGACAGTGCAACCAGATCTGCGCGATAAATGGACAGCAAGGATAAGCAGTCTCTCGCTCCCTCGACAATAGATAAAGACCTGCACATTCTATTGAAGCGAAAAAGCGCCACGAACGAAAACACATGAACCGCCAACCTCCGTGCGACCATCTCAGAATGCAACGCTCGGAGAGTCGGTCAAACTGGCGACCTTCGCGACCAGCTCAATTCGAAGGCCGACGACCTGCGGATCCAACTCAACCGTTCGAAAGGGTCCGATCTGCGACGACGTCTCGAATCAAAAAAGAAACAGCCCGCAGGAACTCCTACATTCGAGAACACAACCGACGATTTGAGGAAGCAACTCGGATCAATGCGAGCTACCCGAACCCCGCACATTAGTGTCATAATGGGCGGATCACCACCTTGCGGTGACTCGGTTCGAGCCGTCAAAGATTACAAACGTCAAGCAACCACCTCTCAGAAGTGGCCTTCTCCAGTCGAAAATGATCACCAGATCACTTTTTCGGGACTAGACACCAAAGGTGTCCACATGCCACATAACGATCCTCTCCTCGTCGACCTTGACATCGGCGAATGTCTGGTCGCAAAAGTCCTTATTGATACCGGCAGCTCAGTCGATCTCATCTTTCGCGACACACTCGACAAAATGGGAGTTTATTTAAGGGATATGAAGCCTTCCTCTCGCACGCTCACCGGCTTCAACTGAGCCTCAGAGCAAATGATCGGGACAATTCGCCTTCCAGTTTACGCATGTGGTGATGTGCCGCAGTCCACAGATCATTACATGGAACCAGCTCAGCATGGAGTTCAGGACGTTCTGAACATTTCAACCGAGGTTCATGTTTTTCACCGTACCAGACTTGACTTGGATCATGCCAGACCAAGCCGCGAGAGAACTACTGATCGCAACTGTAAAGATGCAGCAACAAGCTTCCCTTGTCAAATCCGTCAGTAAACCGCTCAACAAGATATACCCCCAGAAGGAGGAAGTTCGCGAAGTTGCAATTGATGAATCCGACCCGACGAAAATCATCCGAGTTGGCGTTTACCTGTCCGATGACGTATGTTCAAAGATCATCTCTTTCATCAAAGATAACGCCTCGACGTTCGCCTAGAAGACTTCCGACATGAAGGGGATCGACCCCGCAGTCACCTCCCATGAACTGCACGTCGACCCGATGTTCAAACCCATCCGACAGAAGCGACGAAAACTCGGTCCAGAACGATCTAAAGCCGTAAACGAAGAAGTCGAAAGGCTCCTCGACGCAGGTTTCATAACTGAAATCCGATACCCCGAATGGTTGGCTAACCCAGTTGTAAAAGAAAAACGACACATGGCGCATATGCGCCGACTTCCCGGACCTCAACAAGGCGTGCCCAAAGGACAGTTACCCACTCCCTCATATTGATCGTCTCGTCGAATCAACTGCTGGTAACAAACTCCTAACCTTCATGGACTCTTTCTCGGGATATAACCAGATCTTGATGCATCCCGACGATCGCGAGAAGACG
>NC_027753.1:31261013-31263551 GCF_000695525.1 Brassica oleracea var. oleracea
TAAACAACTTACGCGACTGCTTCAAGATCTTGAATGACTACGGGATGAAGCTCAACCCGGCCAAGTGTACCTTCGGTGTCACTTCGGGAGAATTCCTCAGCTACATTGTTTATGGAGAATTCCTCGGCTACATTGTCACTCAACGAGGAATCGAGGCTAACCCCAAGCAGATCTCGGCGATCCTCGATCTTCCAAGCCCAAAGAACAGCCGCGAAGTACAGCGACTAACCGGACGCATAGCAGCTCTCAACAGGTTCATCTCGCGATCAATCGATAAGTGTCTTCCCTTCTACGAGCTACTAAGGGGCAATAAGAGGTTCGTCTGGGAAGAAAAGTGCGAGGAGGCGTTTAATCAACTCAAGCATTACCTCACAACCTCCCCAGTACTATCAAAGCTAGAAGCCGGCGACACATTGTCTCTCTACATAGCCGTCACATCCTCCGCCGTCAGCAGCGTGCTCATTCGAGAAGATCGAGGAGAACAGAAACCAATCATTTACACAAGTAAAAGAATGACCGAGCCGGAGACGAGATACCCAACACTCAAAAAGATGCCTTAGCTGTCGTCACCACGGCCAGGAAACTGCGACCCTACTTTCAGTCGCACACGATTGAAGTACTGTCCAACCAACCACTCCGAACGGTTATACAGAATACTAACCAGTCAGGACGGTTGACTAAATGGGCGATGGAGCTGAGCGAACATGACATCGTGTACAAGAATCGCACAGCAGCAAAGTCACAGGTCCTTGCCGACTTCTTGATCGAGTTAACACCAGAGCTGGAGCAAGACCTCATCCTACCAAGTTTAAACTGGATATTACACGTCGACGGTTCATCCACGAGTAAAGGGTCGGAGGCAGGAGTGCAACTGCAATCACCAACAGGAGAACTCATCCGGCAGTCATTCAGTTTTGGTTTTGCGGCGTCAAACAACGAAGCTGAGTACGAATCCCTCATCGCAGGGCTCCGTCTCGCCAAGGCAGTGAAAGCCAAAAGAATCAGCGCTTACTGGGACTCTCAACTTGTCGTAAGTCAGTACCTCAGCGATTACGACGTCCGCAACGAAAGGATGGACGCCTACCTCAAACTCGTCCAAGACCTCACGCGAGACTTCGAGTTCTTCGAACTCACGAAGGTTCCTCGCGGAGAAAATGTCTGTGCCGACGCTCTCGCTGCTCTAGGAAGCAAGCTACACGATCAAGTCAAGAGGACAATCCCAATCCATAAAATCGAGAAACCGAGCATCGACACGAAGGCGGAACAGACTGCGATCGCAGCAGCGATTAGCGAAGCGATGGACATCGACGAAGTAGAACCTCCTTCGTAGGATGATCAGCCAACAGATTGGCGCAAGGAACTCATCGATTACCTCGCCGAAGGTTTATTGCCCACCGAGAAATGGGACGCATGGCGACTGAAGCGATGTAGCGCACACTACGTTGTCATGGATGGGGAACTACACCGATGGACCGCGACGAAGGTGCCACTCAAATGTATCTCCGGCGAAGAAAAGAGACTAGCCATGGCCGAAACACATGAAGGAGCAACATGCAATCACTCGGGCGGACGAGCTCTCGCATTAAAAGTAAAGAATCTCGGATTCTACTGGCCAACCATGAACGCCGACTGCGAGACATACGTGCGCAAGTGCGACAAATGCCAGTGTCATGCTTCCACCTTCCACAGCCCAACGGAGTTCCTTCATACCCTAACTGGTCCATACCCATTCATGCGATGGGGAATGTACATCATCGGTCCGATGCCGACATCTCGCCAAAAGAAGTTCATCCTGGTCCTCACAGATTACTTCATCAAATGGGTTGAAGCCGAAGCCTACGCCAACATCACCGACAAGGAGGTGCAAAACTTCGTCTGGAAGAACATAATCTGCCGACATGGGCTCCCATACGAGATCATTACAAACAACGGTTCACAATTCATCTCGCGTCATTTCAAGGGATTCTGCGACAGATGGCGAATTCGACTCAACATGTCGACCCCGAGAAACCCGCAAAGTAACGGCCAAGCCGAGTCGATGGACAAGACCATCATCAACGGTCTGAAGAAACGACTCGACTTAAAGAAAGGTTGCTGGGCAGATGAACTAGACGGTGGCCTGTGGTCCCACAGAACAACTCCTCGCGGAGCGACGAAGGCTACCCCTTTCTCGATGGCCTACGGCGTCGAGGCAATGGCTCCCACAGAAGTGAATGTGACGAGCTTGCACCGATCGCGAATGCCACAAAACGTCGAACTCAACCGCAACGTGCTGCTCGACGCACTCGACGACATCGAGGAAAAGCGCGACCAAGCACTACTCCGGACTCGAGACTTCAACAGGCGAAGCAATACCGAGAGCTTGGAACTCCAAACATCTCCGCCTCTTCCTTTCTTAGTCAAGACGAACGCTTTACCGAGTAAATGCGCCTCAAATGCCACTTTTACTCGCCTCTCGCTCAAAAAAAAAAAAAGGCGGAAGAACGACCAACGGTCACGTTCTCTCGCTCAAAAAAAAAAAAAAAAAAAAAAAAAAAA
>NC_027753.1:31263626-31287536 GCF_000695525.1 Brassica oleracea var. oleracea
TGGCTTGATTCCCACAAAGGGATACGTAGGCAGCCCAAAAGAAAAAGGGGTCCAGCCGAAAAAAAAAAGACCTCCTCCCCGAGAAATCGATCTCCGAAGCAGACGATCACTTAAGCGATGCCGACACGAGCATGCCCCGACTTCTCGAACAAGCGTATTGGTACTCGCATCCCACGTTGGATATGTCCTGATCAGACACGTATTCACGGGAGTCGACCGTGTTGCGATTTAAACCAACACGGCCGAGACAATGACTCCAACTCACCCTGCAATTTACTAAGTAAGGTTTGACCCACCGAACACTTGAAAATTACGTTAGGGTCGATTTGGAACCGTCAACGTCGAGAACTCATAATTGAACTCAAATGATGAACGATCGCGAGTCAAAGAAATCGACCGAGACAAAGTCATAACGAGCTTAACACTACAACGATTCGATATCTCGAATAACGTTTATACTAAACAAACAGTCACTTCAAATCTTGAGAAATCATGCATTTGATAGACAAGTACAATAAAAGATAAACAGTTAATACGATTCGAAGAGTTGGAAATAACAGAGGAAAAACAAAATAGAAGCCTCGAAAGGCAAAAGTCTAAAAGGCAACAACACGAGTCCTCCGAGACTCAAAAGAAAACAACAAACAAAGAAAACTAAGCTTCCCGATCGCTCTCGTGATCATTAAGGGTGGAAAGCTCCAAAGCCCTGACGCTCGATTCGCGGGCAATCGGAGAGACTTGCACCGCAACATCCTCTGACACCTCGCCAGTGTTTCCCTCGTCGTCCCGACGAGACTCTTCTGGAGGTGGCGAATCGCGACCCTCGACTGAAGTGTCCGAAAGCACGAGGACAGGAACGTTATCTCCATCGACTTGAGCTCCTCGACCCGGCACTCCTTCCTCAAGAACAGTTGAAGGGTTTTCAATAAGAAGCGTCGGGTCCTCGCACCTTTCTCCGATCGGATGAGTAGGCGAGACATGCAAATTCACTGCGGTCTCTGGGTCAATTAAGCCAGCGTTGGAACCATACGGGTCAAGACCCGCCAGAATCCGAGCATCCACGAACTGAGACTCCAACGCGAGGGGAGAGAGTCTAAAATCGCTTTCGGGGATCTCGCCAACCTTCAGCTTCACAGCCTCTTGTTCGTACTTTCTCTCGTACTCGACGAACATATCGATAGAAGCTTGCGGTATGTCGTTCCCGGCTCCTTTCAAGGCCTCGAGGCACTTCCTAGTCCCAAAGGCTTGGCTGTGGAGTAACCGAGCCTCGTCGTAAGGACCCCGACGCTCCTCTCGAGAACGAATCTTGGCGAAGCAACGATTAGCCTTGGCGGTCATTTCCGCCTCAACTCTCCCCCCTTTCTCTCATCACCTCCAAGATTCTGAAATCCCTCAGACGTTTCATCTCTCGCTCGTGCGTGGCAGCGAGCGAAGCCCTCTCGCTCTCGAGATCAGCATTCTTCTATTCAAGCTCGCGGATGATTCTTCGAGATGATTCCAGCGCGGCTTTAAACTCATCGCGTCGAGCAACGTTGCGGGTCATCATCCCGTTGAGCTTCTGCAGATTGGCCCTTGACTCATTCAGTTGACGAGCGGAAACCTCTTCCTTCTCAGCAAACTCTTTCTTGGCCAGCTCGAGCTCGTCCAAGGCTCCTTTAAGGACCGTGTCATATTTATCAATCACGACATTCATCGTGCTGTCGCCCTGAACACGCGACAAAATGGAAATCGTGAGAAGTTAGGAGTCAAGGAATTTAAAAAAAAAAAGGAGGACGAGGTCGTTTACCAGCAGTTTGGCCCTCGCAGCTTCTTCGTATTCACCCCCGAAGATAAGGTCTTTCACAGCAGGAAGAGGTTTCGCCCTCCCTCTTAATTGACAGAGAAACTCTCCACATTTCTCTGGAACGTACACTAATGAAGCCGGTCCCTCGTAGTGGAAGTCGACCTTGTCGGGAAAGCTGAATCCAGGTGCCTTCCTTAGGATAGCGTGGCCGCGGGAAGAAGTACCGGTCTGGACGGCCCCTCCCCCGACGGGAACTGGAGTTCTCTCGCGAGGAGACGTCAGAACAGGAGACCGCCTCTCATCATCGTCTTCGTCATTTCCCCTACATATCAGGAGTGGCGACCCTTCGCTATTTTCCTTGGAACCACCCGAGCGGGCGGCATTAAGAGAAGTCTCGCGTTCCTCTCCTTCACTTACTCCCTCCTTGTCATTCCGTCCCTCCGAGGCTTCAGCCTCAGAAGCCCCCTCTTCGGGCTGAAGTTCTTCTTCTCGAGCATCCTCCTCCTCTTGCTCGATCGGTTCGTCAGTATTCTCCAACTGCTCGCCGGCGGACTTCTTCTTTGTCCTTCTCTTCTTTTTCTTCTTCTGGGGTTCACCGGAAGGAGGGACGTCACTCGTCTCCTCAGTACTCCTCTCGAGCCGTCGCCTTTTTTCCTTTTCTTGCCCTTCCCCGCACTTCTGGCATCGGAAGGGAAAACCTCGTCAGCACGAAGAACCGCCATCGAGGATCCTTCCCCGCTATTCAGCCCCAGCTGGGCCGCTATTATTGTGCTCAGATCAGGAAGAGTACCCATCCTCTTTGCCTCGGTAACTTGTTTTTGGATGCCTCTCGGGAAGACGTCTAGTCGCTTAGCGCGAATGGGAAGAACGGTCGGAAGATCGGATCTCCACTCTCCAGAAAACATTAGGCAGAAGGGTCAGAACACGATAAATAAAACTTGCGACTAAAAGAACACAGTCTAGAGTTGCGAGAGAACGTACTTCGAGCGATTCGATCTTTAAGCTCACGGATCTTCTCAACGGAGATCTCGGACCAACGATAGATTCGAAGCAGAGCGACGGCACGAACACTCCTCAAGAAATCTTTGGGATAAACTGGAGAGGTAGGATGGTCGACTGCATAAAAAAAAATGGTTGGTTAGAATCGACAAATCGCTTACGGTTCGCGACAGAATATTCTACCGCAAGAACGGTTCCAAAGAACTCGATAATCATCTTGGGGAGGCTCCTCGAAGGCCGAGCTGTCGGACTTAAGGAAGAAGTAGGAGCGCTGCCAGTTCTGCGTCTTATTCGGATGACCGGCACACACATTGCAGTTCGGTCGCATCTTCACCGAGTAAGTGCCATCCTTCATATCGGTTATCGAGGTCATCTCCTCGAACGACCTAATGCTCATCGGCATATCAATCTGCTCCGCCAAAACCGACAAAGTGACCGCTAGTCGCAGCGAGCCATTCAACAGCTGACTGATCGCGAGATCTCGACGTCTGGCGTATGCTGTGATCAGTCGCGGGATGGGGAACCAGCAACGAGTGTCTTCCTGAAAATAGGATTCGTACACCGTCTGGTACCCCATCGGAGGAGACCAGGGTCTCTGCACTTCCGTAGGTACAAGGAAGGTCACGCCTACGGCACCCGCAGCCCGAAGAACCCTCTTCACACTTCCAGGAATCGACTTTGTCTTCTCTACGCCCTCCCAGTCCTGACCGGCCAAGAAGGCAGGACGCAATAAATCGGGATGGAGTTGAGGAAGCTCTTCAAAAATTCCGTCGGGGTAAAAGGTAGTCGGGAAGAACTCGGGCTCAGAATCATCGTCCTCCGAAGGACCGCCCTCCGCAGGTCGAGCTCTCAGGGCGACTGAGTCAACAAGCATCGCCCCGCTCTACCCGTCTCTCGAACATTCCATTGCATCCCTCGCAACGACGTTCTGGCTTCCTTCGCTCGCGAGACTCGCAGCATCCGCGACCAGAAGTCGCTGAGAACGAGATAGATTCGGCGTGTCCATCATCGCCGCGCGATGAATCGCCTCCGGAGCCCCGACACGATCCCCGTCGGGATTCCTTGTCGGATTCGACGTCGCTGCGACTGCCTTTCCCTTATGTTGCTTCGATAGCCTCTGACCCGACGACATCGCAGAACGGAACGGTGAAGAATGCTTCGAATGAATCTAACAACGCTTAGAGAGATAAAGGGAAGAGAGAGAAAGTACCTTTGATCGCGGAGAAAAACTTGAAGAAATGAGAGGGGATCTGCGTATTTATAAGGAAAAGAGAGGGGGGGGGGGAACTCGAGGCGCTATCATAAGGTCTATTCGGGCCTAAACGGGCCTCGAAATCCACCTTAAAAACCCAGCGGACCCTCGCGACGATTCCGCTTCTCGACATGTTATGAAAAGATGAGAAGGGGGGAAACTCGAGGCGTCGCCATTAAATTCAAACGGGCCCATTTGGGCCTCGAAACTCTCCCAAATGTCTAGCGGACCCTCGCGACGGTTTAGCTTCACGTCTAAATCAAACATCGGTGATCTTAAAATTAGAATAAACCAACGGTTAATCTAGATATGTCAGTCGGGACCGATTATCCGCAACTGATCGGCCTCAAGCGGAAATGTTCCAGAACCTTTCCAGCGACACAACGGCCAAAAAAATAAAGCGGTAAGGTCCATACTAAAGAAATAAGTTAGAGATTATAATCTAGAAAATCATATTGCTAACCTTCTCCCCACACGATACTCCATGACCTCAAAACACACAGATCGACTTTAGCAGGTGAGGTACAGTAGTAATTGTTCAAAGTCACGGCTTCCTTTCTGTAGAGGATGGATTCGACCATCCCACAAGGCCCGAGGAATAGAAAGGCCTGGCCCGGATTAGGTAGAGCGACGGCTCGATCGGTCGGCTCAAGAGTCAGGTCTCTCGGCTTGACTCTTGAGTACTTTTAGTCGATCGTCGTCGACTAAAGTATATTCGGCTCAACGGCTGCTCGGACGCCTACGAGCTGCTCGGACGCCTACGGGCTTCTCGGCCCAGCAGAGGAGGCCCGCCAAGATGGCGTAAATTAGGTCAAGGACGAAACATCAGGACATCTATATAAGGGAAAGTGGAGACAACGAGAGGGGGATCCGAAATCACTAACTAACACTTGGCGGCTAGATTAGGGTTTTCACCTTTGCTTCATCTCGCCGTTAGTTGTACTTTTCCGGTAGCTCATCGAGCCACCGGCTTCCTTTCTGTCGCACTCTCTTCGTTTCCCTTGTAACCGACTGAACGTTTTCTCCGACCATAAATAAGACGTCTTTGTTAAAACCCATATTTTCTTTATTACCGTTTTCCGATCAAACACTTTCCATAGGCAACACACTTTTATGTGCTTCAAGCTGTAACTACCATATAGTTAGCAACTTGATGTATATGAAAAGCATAGATCTATTTAGAAATTAAAATCATGGTAGAAGTCAGAAGTTCAAACCCTATGTTAACCAAATAAAACTCCATCCTGGTAGTCTGATAAGAATAAATCTCGCCAGGTCCTAGTTCTCCAATTTGTTGCAACTCCCCCACAGCAACTATAGCTCCACTGATTCGTCAATTCCTGTTTAACAGTAGCATGAATCTTGTCCCCCTGTAAACAAAACAATAATCCATAAGAAGATGTCATTCTCGTGATCAAGAAAATTCCATACATGTGCTACAGAAAAACTTACGCTCATGTCAACTGACACCATTTCAATGGTCAATCCACCACCAGCAGAGTATTGTTTCCAAAGCCTAATGATCTTCACTTGTATCTTCCACATGAACTTGAATGGTTTCAATTCAGCAACTGAGTTGAATGCAGCCATTTCTAGGTTCGAATACTGTAGAAATATATGAAAAGATAGGATTGGAAAGGTGAGTTATGCCGTTAATTAGTCGTAGTATTTATAGTTATATTGTATCTTTAGGGTTGCCAAGTCGTCTAGAAAATACTACGCTGCATTATATATTTACTATACCATAAAAATTGTATTTACAGTATCCCAGAAGTAAATGCTTATTTACTAATTTACAACACCGATGGCAATAGACGCAAATATATATCTTGCGTGATAAGAAAGTTAACTTGGGCTAGAAGTAATCGAACTTGTGTGATAAGTAACTGCTTGTTAACAAAGCTATAGAAAATTAGACGAAACGCACACACATAATCAGTGTTTTTAAAACCCGATAAGGAAATTTACGTAAAATTTACAAATTTGATATTTTAATGCAATATATAACTTTCCATTTCTGCGGTCAAAAGCGAGCTAGATATTTTAATTAGCAATTAGCGTAAACATATACACATATTTTTAACAAAAATGGATTTTTATCACATCACTAAAATATAGAGATTCATTGTGCGGGATGAAACGGTTCAATAGATAAACCATTGAAATTATTTGATAAGGATAAAAACCATTGACTGATTACGCTAATGACATTCTCGGTCATATATAACTTTACTAAGACAAAGTCGTCTAGAAAATACTACGCTGCATTATATATTTACTATACCATAAAAATCGTATTTACAGTATCCCAGAAGTAAATGCTTATTTACTAATTTACAACACCGATGGCAATAGACGCAAATATATATCTTGCGTGATAAGAAAGTTAACTTGGGCTAGAAGTAATCGAACTTGTGTGATAAGTAACTGCTTGTTAACAAAGCTATAGAAAATTAGACGAAACGCACACACATAATAAATATACAATAAATATGATAAGGAAATTTACGTAAAATTTAATAATTTGATGTTTTAATGCAATATATAACTTTCCATTTCTGCGGTCAAAAGCGAGCTAGATATTTTAATTAGCAATTAGCGTAAACATATACACATATTTTTAACAGAAATGGATTTTTATCACATCACTAAAAATATAGAGATTCATTGTGCGGGATGAAACGGTTCAATAGATAAACCATTGAAATTATTTGATAAGGATAAAAACCATTGACTGATTACGCTAATGACATTCTCGGTCATATATAACTTTACTAAGACATGCACCTACAGAAAATACACTTTTGTAATACACTGAAAAAACATCAAATAAATCGTATGATCCATAATGTATCACTTAATTTTTATATGTTATTCATTCTTTAAAATATGAAGATGAAATGACTACTAAAGAGAATGTTACAGTGCACTAAACATATATTCATTCTTTATTCCGGTTTATTGTTTTTGATTAAAAACAGGAATATAACGAATTGAGTTTTCATCGGTTTAGTATTTTATTGTTTTTTTTCTCAGTGCAGTTTATCGGTTATGAAATTGTGGTTACTATGCCCCCTATTTCTTTACAAATTTTCGAAAAGAATGGTTTAGCTGCCTAGCTTATCTTTACGTCAATGGGCCTTAATAATCACTTAAGGGCTTCTCAGAGTTATATATATGTATGACCTCTAATATACACTAATACATTAATCCCCTAATGTTTCTTTATGACATCCGTGCCATTTTTCTAGTTACGTTGGTCCATTAAAAAAATGACTTTGAGACGGCCTGAGGTGACGACACGTCAGCACTGATCCTTTAAGTTACAACTTAAAAATGTTCCACAAATAATATATAGAGGATAACGGCTATTACAAAATAATGGTTATACATTAATAAACAACGATTTAGTATTATGCTGTGTTATTTTGTGATTTGATGCTCATTTGAATCATAATATTTAGTGACGCTTTTAACATGTATGTTGTGGTTTAAGTACACAAAGCAAATATCTTTTTTTAAAAATTTAATGAGACATCTTCTGTTCTATGTGTCGTCGATCTGCTTTTTGAGAGAATACAGAGTTAATGTTAAATAACAAAAGTTTTGTATCATATAATGCACCCAATCAAAATCCATTAAAATACTCTATTGGATTATCTCCACATATTTTGTAAATTCAACTTATAAATACGTTTTTATATTCTTATTATTTGGATTTGAGTTAAAAAATTATATTTCTTAATATATTAGTATATTAGATTTCTTGATCCAGTTAGAAATTAATTGTATAAGCGATAATCTAATCTATTAAAACAGGAGTACATGTTATACTTAACTCTGAATTTTTCTCAAAAATTATTATTCCATGCCACTGCATTTAAAACAAATAATTAATCTAAATTACAACTTTTATCTAACCGCATTCGATTTGGCTGAATAGTTCACTTACCAAAAACTTAAACTTTACATTTAATATCTTATGCATTGTAGTTATTGAACATTTATTATAACTGATTCTTTTTTTCAAAAGGTTGCATAAAGATACAATATCCCAATATATATTAAACAAATTGTGGATTTTATTACCTAAAACGTGATTCACTCATAATCTAATTTTCTTAGTTATATATCATCCCTCCAATCAAGCATAATTAATTTGAATCCAACCTTCCAGAATATAATTATCAATGGTTAATGAGTTTAAATCAGAATTGATCAAATGGAAATAACTAATCAAACTTGATTCTCTTTATTCGGTCTTAAAGCAAATTTGAAATAACAATATGTAGATTAAAATTTGTCATCAGTAACGATCCAGACTTAATTAACATTAGTGTATGATAGACTTAATTTGTCATCAGTAACGATCCACTATATTTTGATTAAAGTATTATATTGGCCCATTGTAGTTGTTTGTATTAATAGTGTAGATATTATATAAAGAACATATCCATTACCCAATTTGTATTTCATTTAACCAAATTAAATATAAAACCATTTTTAACATTTAATCTATTTTATTAAAATATAGATCAATTTTTCAAGTACAAAATAAATAGTCCATTTATATTATATACAATAACTAAATATATATATATATATATATATATATATATAATTTTTTACATGAGTAAAATAAATTTGACATAATACCAATTAAATTTCAAATAATTAATTACTTATTGTATTACCAATTGTTTATACGAACTTAAAACACATTTAAAACAAACATTAAGATATAAGATCAATACTCCTTTTTTTAACTTTAATAGATGTTTAAACATACATTTTTGTTGTCCAAAAATATGTAGTCCATTTATAATATAATATATAAAATTTCAAATTTCAAAATTTTAGATATTAGGATATGACTACAATATAAGATTAACAATGAAACACAAAAGAAAACAAAAATAATTAATAACTGAATGTATTACTAATCATCTTATTTGTGTTAAACATATATTCAGCACGATAATCTAATCCAACAAAAATCTAATAACATTGACCACATTTATAAATAACAATACTTACTAGGCCTGAGATGAATCCGGATATTCGGAAAATTTAGGGTATTCGGATCCGTGGATTTAATATCCGGAACCGGATTTGTGGTTTTCGGATATCCGAATTTCGGATATCCGTCTCGATATTCTATTACCCGCGGATATCCGGATCCGTAAAAATAACTAAAAATCTATATTTTTTAAAAATACTAATTTTTAATATAATACATAAATTAAATATTTATACAAGATTTATAAATATATTTATGTATGTCTATATAATATTGTAAAAACTAAAATATAATATTGTAAGATTAATTCATGTATAAATATTAATATATCAAATATAAATATTAATGAAATTTAAAATTTAATGTATTTTAAAAATACGGATCCGCATCCGGATATCCAGACCTAAAAATTAAGATATCCAGATCCAGATTTAGTTTGCATGGATCCAAAATTTTACTATCCGGATTCGGATCCGGGCACCCGGATATCCTATTTTCGAAGAGAAATTTCGGATACTTACCAATGGTTTATAGTTTACATTGATTTTACAAGTTAAACAAACACCCGCACGGGCGTGCGGGTCAAACTCTAGTCGGCTATTAATTATGCTTAACCAACTAGATAACTGACGACAATTGCTTTATTATGCACAGTATATACACTTGGTAATCTCAGATTCTTAGACAAACCCCAAGAACACTAACCATACAAATCCACTCGGAACTTGTAGTTGCATGGTAAGAAAAGAAAAGAAACAATCGAATAAATTAAACAAAAAAAAATGACCGGTCTTTAGATTCATTGGTTCTGGCCTCAATGCATCAGAGAAGCTTCAAACACTATGGATCCTTGCGGGATAAGCGAACAGCTGGTCTTCAACTCTGTACGTGGTCTTGAATCTATGATGTGGTCTTGATCAGTATGTGTATAACGAATGCGTGTCTCAGAAGACAATGCTAATAAAGTGATCAAGAGGAAGACTTTGATGAGAGTGATTTATGAATCTTTGCTATTGTTGAGTACTTGATAGATAGAGAGTTGTAAGGTTTTTTTGGTGTAGACGAAATTTTTGGAAAATTGGATTGAGTGTGCGTTTGTATCAAGGGTTTGTAGAAGTGAGTGGTTGATTATATAAGTGAGAAACCAACCTTATTTATTTATGCTTTTTTGTCCAAAGTTCAGTTTGTTTGATTAATAATAATTATGATTAAACTTTGAAAACTTAAAATCCAAAAAAACTTGAAATTGAATTGTAAATTGTTGTTGGACTTTCTTTAGGCTTCAAGTTGAACCAATCAAATTATACATATATTAATTATCAAAAAACCAAGTTAATAATTTACACAAACACTAATCAACAAAGATAAATCATTATCATATATATCGTTCATCTACAAATGCACGATAACAAAAAACATTGAACTTAACTACAAGTGCTAAGAGCAGATTATTCTCTATTATTTTAGAACAAACAAAAAATGGAGAGATTACAGTTTTTTTATTAGAAGAAGTAAGTAGAAAGAAAGCTAGTGTAGGCAATGACGTCCGACCATCCAGGGAAAAGACTTTTCAAATTTCTAGTTTCTTCATCAAGACGTTGATCAAGAACAGCTACATCTACTCTCACTTCTTCTTCGCTATTAGCCTGCCATAATCAACTTGGAATCAGTACTAAATACTAATTAAAGGGCTTTTAGAACAAGAAGCTTGGTGTTACCTCTAACCAGAAGATCCATTTCTCACTGCTGTTGCCACTCAGTCTCAATAGGTAAGACGGAGGACCGCCCTCTGGGAGTTCAGGAGCTGCAACATTAAGACCATTTTGGTTTTATGGATTTTCTTAAAGTAAATGTCTAAGAGAAAGACAGTGTTTGTGTGACCTGGAAGTTTGCCATCTGCAAAGGACCATCCTGATAATGGCCCAGTTATGTTCAGAACCGTGACCCATATCTCCTCCAGCGAGCTGCAAATAAATATTTAGCAATAGTTTAATAGCAAAACAAGGCCAACATAAAGTTTATTTTTGGATCCAACCAGTGTTCTAAAAATCGGTCATAAACAACAGTTCTTCTAAAACGTTTTCTTTAGAAAATCGGTCTAGGCGGAACCTATGACCGATTTTTTGAACATTTGATCCAACTAACCCGAGAGAGAGTTCCAGATGAACTCTGCGAGTTCCGTCTTCTAATCTTGTTGGTGGTTTGTGAGTTTTCAAGAGAGGAAAATGGCTATATCGTTCCAAAATCTTGTTAACTTTAGCAGGGAACCTCCCATTCTTTGTTACTACACAGGAAACAGGGAAAAGTGCCTGCAGATACCAAACAAATCTTTAATCCAAACTGAAAACACTTGCTGTCTTGTCAGCTGCATGTAAGGAGGAGAGAATCTAACTAACGTACCAGCCAAGCTTCCTGAGGAGACACTTCAGCGTTGCCCAATGGAAAAGAAGGGCTGCCAGCATGAAGTTTCTCCGCCACCTCTGGAGCATGCTTAAAAACGAACTCCATAGAATTTGAATCAACGACTGCTAAATCGTAAGTTGAGTCTGTGATTTCATTTCCACCTACAAAGGCACATTTAAAACATTTAGTTAGAAAAATATATATAAAAAGATAACAGTTCCATAGGCTACCTGCAGAGAAGACTGTATGTTGAAGTACAACTCTCTTAGGTGCATCTTTGCTATAAGGAAAGAACTGTGATGACACAGCCAACATAGCCACAGTAAAGTGCAGCAAGAACTTCAAGATAGAAGATTTGGCTAGCCAACGATCACAAATTGGTATTATTGGGCCCATACACAAGCCAGTGACAAGTCCAATAACTGCAGCTACTGCTACATCTGCGAGATAAAACCCTGCAAAGCAAGATCTTGTACACTAAATATCTTACACAATGACTTGCAACCACAACAAGCATTTTGATGAAATAATGGTGAAGTTCTCAAATAGCTTAACCAGAGAAAGAATCGAGTTCAGTAAAACTAACCAAAAGGGGGTGGAACTCCAATCATTCCTGTCTTCTCAATCAAAAACAGTGCAAGGAAACCACCAAAATAGACAGAATACAGAAGGCATGGAGCAAGAGCTATCACATAAAACATGGGTGACCTGGATAAGAAGAACTTTTATCACACAACAATTTAAAACAAAGATATATAGTCTACAAAACATTAAACTAGAAGAACTATCTAGATTACTGTATAAATCAAATTTATGTGTATCCTCAATGTCACAACAGTTAGATAATAATGTTAAAAAACAACATTTTGATAGTTCAGTGAAAGACTAACAGTCTTACTTGATAGAATCATAGTCAAATGACTTGACAGATAAACAGAAAGCAATCCACCCCAACAGCATAGAAACGCAGATGACAAAAGTCAAGAACCCTCCACCTAATCCGGCGAAAAAATATGCCTGAAAACGTTTCTTCAGTTAGTCATGGATTAGTCTAACAAAATAACAAAATATTGGCGTAAGGTGTAAACTAAACTGATCAAACAAATATCGCATACCGAAGTTACAAAAGCGTAGAGCCCAAATGCTCCCCAAAACCTTGCTTCATCAGATGTTTCCTGCAAGATCATAGTTTTAAGAAAAAAACTTTTCTAGCAATAGACAGGGATGATGCAACTGAGGCAAGAGAAGAATAAGGACCTTACAACTTTCATAATCTTCTTAGATGAAAAACTTTGACAATGTGAGACGCGATCAGAGATAGTTCTTGGAAGTAAAAGACCAAAAACTGAGCAGGGGATGAACATCAAGAAAGCTAAGTATGAATGAGCAAACCTACATTTCCACAACAATTACAGTGAGCCTCCCCAACCAACAGTTTAAACACCTTTATTTAGCATAAATAAAATGTGGAAAAATGTAACAAAGAAAATGAAACCAACCAGCTCATGGGATTAGCAAATAACAATCTGATGACTGAAAACAGAACAGGGAATATGACACCAAGTAAAATCCCAGCGGTATGGTGTATAAATCCTAATCAGACAACCATTTAAAATTGTTAGATCTCCAAAACATGATAATAAAAAGATTAAGAAAATAAAAAATTGCACATTATTACCTTTCAAGAAAGCCCAGAAGACTGATAAGAAAGGGTGTGTCCCAGGTTCCCGCATATACAAAAAGAAAGGAGCAAAAAGAAACAAAGCAGCTGGAATGTTGTGAAGTACCATGGCCACTCTTTTTGGATAGTACACCTGATAGGTTTCAGCTTGTCAAGAGAGACTGTAAACAAAAATGATGAACAGAGTCAAAAGCACCCACCATGAAACTTGTTAAGTAATCAAATAAGACCGCTCTTTCAAAATTGTCACTGTCAACATCCACGTCAAGAGACTTTCTTTCACTTGCAACCTTCAATTTAGAAGAGCTCGTGAAGGCTTTAAGCACACTGATTAAGTTTTCTCCACGCGCTTGCATGCTTCCAGGTCTGGTTTAAAGACAATCTGTGAAACGAGGGTCGTACTAAATAATAAACAATATTATGAAAAAGTGAAACCATAAATGTACGTAACCAAAATAATGCATTACATTATTCTGTCAATAGTATCAAAGGAAGTATGGTAGTAGTAACCACCAAGAAGGAAGATAATGTCTAGCCCAGGAATGTCACCATAGTCTTCTGCAAACATTCTGTAGTCGGTGTCTCCAGGAAATACGTCGAATATATCCTGGGGGATATCACAGGACAACTTATAGTCAGTGATAGAGATGAACTAGAAACAAGATACAGTTTATCATTGAACCCAATAACACTTGGGAAAACCAGAGTAAACATGTGGTGTTTTCATGTCTGTCATAGAGTGAAAGAGTGGAAGAGAGAGACCTGTGCAGAACTCTGCGCCATAGGATATACTGCAGCTTGAGAGTAGACATTGGACGGCCAGGAGCCAGGCCCTGATTGGCAGACCAAATCTGCCAGCCATTAACATCAAGTCAAATGTACGAGCAATTAGCACAGTAGAAACTTAAAAATCAATACTCATTGACAAGCAAAAAGGCTTGATACTTTCAGGAATAAGCCATTTTCCTAGTCTCTAAAAATGATAATGAATGTGTATGCATGAATTTCTAGAGAAATGATGTTGCAAAAAAAGTTTAACTACAAAGGCAATGGTCTAGAGAATTTAAGAGAAATTAAACTTAAGAACATCATTGTCATCTAGAGAGAAAAGAACCTTATCATAAGTAAAAAGATTTTATTCATTTATAATTTCACACAAGCTAGACGCTTTTAAGATAATGCTCATAAACATAGGACAGAGCTTACCAATACCCCCTGTCCCAGAAGCTTCCAGGTTTATAAACGCTCCAACGGTGTCTTTCAACTTATGCTGCGTCATGAAGCCGTGTGAGCCCTAAACACACGCAAAAAGCCACACCACCATGTAACGTATGAGCTTATTTTCATCACCTAGACTATAACATAAACATCATCCTATTTACCAATCACATTCATGGAAGAGTACAAAGCATCATAAATGTGTTACCAGCATAAAAAGCTCTTCGGCACCATTGAAGAGGAAAATTATAGGCCGAGGCGGGGCCCATCCAGAATCCACAACCAGTCTTGCTATTTCAAGCAGCGAAGCTGCGGACAGAGAGACACAAAGCCATGATATAGTGGTTTAAATCAAAAAAAAAACTAAAGAGATGTAATAAACGCACCTACACATGACCCACAGTCACCAGCTCCAGGGGAGTTGATAGGGCTGTCATAATGTGCATTCATCAATACAGATGCATCCTTGTCATGAGAATGCATCGAAGAGATTCTGCAAGAAAACAGCAAAATGATGAAATTTTTAGCATTAATAAGTGGGGACACAATCATTCAATGTTAAGACTAGTGATACTGGTGATTAAAAAACAACAACTGATACTAAATAAAATAACACAAACAAGGAAGACCCAACGTGAATGATATAACAAACCAGAAACCTATAACACAATGGACCTTAGCCAAACTAGAGAACCCAAAAAAAAAAAACAGAACAAGGGCAACTGCAATATTTGGCTAGAACAAACTTTACAACTTGTATTAGCAAAAACAATACCGCATAAGAATATTAGTATGGTTTCTGTATCCAAGTGATATGCTGTGGCCAATAAACATCATGCTAAAGGAGCCATCCACCTGAGCCTCCTCCACCTCAACCCTACACAAGAAGCATTTATTTTCATCTTCAGTGAAAAAACAGGAACATTCTTTTTGGTACTTTGGAATCAATTAATATATGATATATCAAATGAGTGCACAGATGTAGTTGGAGGGAGCATTTATTGAACAACTCGTGAAAAAAAAAAAAAAAAACAATTAGAACCACTTTTTGTTTGATTCAGTCAAAAAGCAAACCTTAGATTAGGACCAGCTCTCTCCTTGACCATCTCCAACTGTGTTTTTATGTAAGTTGCAGCTTCTCTAAGCCCAGGTCGTCCTTCCTACGAATGTATAAATCCATCAGAAACAGCGTTTTTTTAGGAGAGAGAGGGAAGAAAACGACGTCGAATCACCTGACGACCGCTGTTCTCTTCGGACAAGACACGAATGTGCTCGACGGCTCTAGCTTCGGAGAACTGATCGAGAGGCGCGTCAAAGGGAAGCGGCGAGATATGTTTCATGTGGACGACGAAGTAAGCAATGGCTGCCATTGAAGCGTAGAGGAAAGCGACTGAGAAGAGGAACTTGAAGCCAGTGGCGTCTCCAGAGCTCAGCCTCCTCGAAAACGCCATCACTGTAGTCTAGATTTGAGATTGAGAAATCGAGTATTTTTAAAAGACGAAGGATGGATCAAGTTTTTGTATTACGTTAATATAATACGGTGAAACGGAACGGGAACGTGCAGTCGTGCAGACCGTCGATGACGCTGAGTGTGTCGGAGAGAAAAAATGTTTTTTTAGGTGGGTCCAAAAAGTTACTTTAAATAGTCCCCACGTTTTTTGATTAATTACGTAATTGTCCGTTTCTTTTCATCTAATTTTTAGCTACTTCTTCCTAATTCTGTAGTAGTTAGGAAAATTGAAGTGAATCACAAAATAAAATAAAATAAAATAAAAGATGCTTTTTCTGTTTTCAGTAATGTGTGACACAGTGACAGTATACTTAACTTAAATAAAATATATTTGATTAATTAAATTTGTTTTGGAGCAGAAGTGCTTAGGAACAAGCTCAAATAGGATATATCATTAACAAAGTAAATGTACTACTACCACTTGGAGCAGGCTCAAATTGACCTAAAGAAATATATCTCGAAAAATTCCAACTCATATGAATACGACTTTTCCTGTGGTGTAGCAGTTTTAGAATGTCTTTGCTCTCGCCTCGTCTCGTTGCGTGTATTAACCTTACAAACTATCAACATTTGAATCCATAACCTTACAGATTATCAACATAGTAATGTTGGAATTCGTTTTTGACAAAATGGTTTTAGACCATATTTCGGTAAGTTTCCGGACGAAGATGTTTGTCGGAATAACCGAATGTTAGACACTACGAAGTAGCGTAGATACATGTCAAAATTAGAATTGGTTTGAATGAGAAATGGAGATCCAAAGTGAATGTTTTATAAAGCTGGTAAAACTTTAAATTGACTAAATATGAAAAATTAGCAATTGTTTCGCTTTGAAATATTTGGGATGAATTTTGATTAAATTTGTTAATTGGATACTAAGTCCATTAACTTATTAATCTTATTCACAATAACATTTTATCTTTTTAAAATATAAAATATGAACCCATTAGAAAATATTTTGTTGCAATTGATTTGGTCAATCAAACAAAATGAACTTTGTTTGCCGACCACAGTCTTTGTTTGCAAACAATTGACTCACAGGTTTAAAAATTGCAAGAGATAGTCCCCCTATCTCACATTTTTTGTTTGCCGACGACAGTTTTTTTTTTCTGTAAAGCTGAACCGCAACAGTGTCGAGAGCTCATGAAGATCATTGATGAGTACAGTCAGGCTTCAGGACAACAATTAAATGTCTCTAAATCCTCTATTTTCTTTGGCAGCAAGGTTCCTACGGAGACGAAGACTGAGATTAAAGGCGCCCTGGGTATCTCACGTGAGGGAGGGATGGGAGTTTATCTAGGACTCCCAGAAAAGATTTGTGGATCAAAAAGACAAGTATTTGCTTTTATCTAGGAACGCCTCCTGAATCGTCTGAATTCATGGTCTGCGAAACTACTCTCTAAAGGAGGGAAGGAAGTCCTTATCAAATCCGTGGCGCAGGCTCTCCCCTCCTATGTTATGTCCTGTTTCTTACTGCCTCAGGATATTATTAAAAAGATGTCTAGTGCGATTGCACGATTCTGGTGGAGTGCCAAGCAAAACAATCGTGGTCTACACTGGATAGCATGGGATAAAATCTGCGTACCAAAAACTGAAGGTGGTTTGGGATTTCGCGACTTGAAAAGTTTCGACCTCACCCTGCTAGCTAAACAAATGTGGAGACTTGTGCAACATCCTTCGTCTCTACTAGCTAAAGTTCTGAAAGGGAGATACTTTCGTAATTCAAATCCGATTGATGTCGAGAAAGCTAGTAATCACTCGTATGTATGGCGCAGCTTAATGGCGGCGAAACCCCTCCTGAAATCTGGTCTGCGGAAGTCTATAGGCTCTGGGTACAATACTAGAGTGTGAGATGAGCCATGGCTCCCTACAACTCCTCCACGTCCGCCATCTGGTATCAGGCCTATCCAGAAGCCGAACATGCTGGTCTATGAGCTTATTGATCGCAACTCCAAAAGCTGGAACTTAGAGCTGTTGAAATCTATTTTTGCTCCAGAAGATATTCCGCTTATCACTAGCCTGCGTATCAGTAAGTCTTTCAGAATTGATAGCTTCTGCTGGATCCATACAAAATCTGGTATATATTCCGTCAAGACCGGCTATGAGGCGATGTGTCGTTTGGTCAATGCGCAGGCCAGAGAACTATGCGCCGAACCTAGTATATCCAGTTTAACGCACCAGGTCTGGAAGGTCAAAACAGTGCCGAAAATAAGACATTTTATGTGGCAGGCCTTGTCGAATTGTGTACCGGTCTGTAGTCGCCTTGCTGACCGGCGCTGCCACCCCGTACGAACCTGTCAACGATGCGGACATGATGATGAAACCGTGAATCATATGCTATTTGAATGTCCAATGGCTTCTCAGACTTGGAATCTAGCGCAACTACCCTTTTATCCGGGCGAATCCCCGAGTCCTTCCATCTATAGCAACTTTGATTGCCTCCTTAACAGAATACATAAATGGAATGGAACAGAGGATAGTCTAAGCCGTATTCCTTGGATACTCTGGTTCGTATGGAAAGCGCGCAATGAGAAGGTGTTTAATGATAAGGAGCTCTCGCCATTGGAGGTGATGCAATCTGCAACCTCGGAGGCGTCAAGTTGGAGATTGGCCCAAATCATCCCGGACGTAGCAGAGGAGAGCAAAAATAGAGACATGCCGGAGTTACCTGTCGGACCACCCCAGAGACCTTTATGCAAGTTCGACGCATCCTGGAAAGAGGACGATGCTCGCTTTGGTGGTGGACTCGTGATTGAGAAGGAGGATGGGAGTACAATATTTGGTTCATTCGCTAGTAACCGAGTCTTGTCCCCCCTACACACAGAGTTCAGTACTTTGCTGCTGGCCATGAAATCCTCGCTACTTCTCGGTCACGACTCGATGGCTTTTGAATCAGACTGTCAGCAGCTGGTTAGGCTTATTGAGGAAGAAGAAGAATGGCCAAGTCTTAAGGCTGAGTTTGATGAGTTTCTTGATCTTAGTTCTAAGTTTGTGTTTTGCTCCATTTCTTATGTTTCACGCTTACAGAACATCCGAGCCGACTGCCTTGCGAAAGGTGCGAGGTCTCGAGGCTTTTGTTTTTCCCATGTACACTCTGAGGTCCCAATTTGGATGGTGCTAGACACCACTTGGTTAGAATCATCGTAATAAACGTATGGAGCTTTCGATGTAAAAAAAAAAAACAAAATGAACTTTGAAAAGTAACGTGTTATCATTACTCATGGGAATCATTTCACCATAATGATAATTTATTGAATACTCCATAATGGTCACAATGTACGTTTTACTCTTTGAGAGTTATAAAACAACACTTGTGCTCTCATTTAGAAATATGGATTCATACGATCAACAACAACAAAACCAAGATCCTCTACTTGAATATTTTTTTTTTTATTTTTTGAGTCTGAGAGTACATCACAGAAATATGGTCGATAGATTCTGTTTTTCGGTGATGGTAAACAGAAACAATGCTGCAGTTGTATCCTGGGAATCTGAGCGCCATGAAACCGTCACACTACGGGGCGTTTAAAGATTTAAGGAAAGAGATTAACTATCTCGACTCTGCAATTCTTTTTTTTTATATTTCGGTTTTGAAATTTTAATTTATGTTCTTATTATTCTTTACAAATATCAGCTGTCCTATGGTAGTAAAATAAAGTTCATACAAGTAACTAAGTGTTTTCCTGCACCATGTGTAGTGATAAATTTTTTAAAAGTTAAATTATATTTAAAATGAAATTTATTATTATATATTTTATTATTTTTGACTAATATTTAATATAAAGTTGATTATTTAAGCATAAAATTAAGAAAAAATAATTTTGTTTATTTTAAATTACATTTAATAATATATATGTAATATATTTAAAATTCGAATCTTAAATAAATTTTTTATCTATTTATTTTGGTTAAATTTATTAAATCAACTTGTATAAAATTACTAAAAATCATATAAAAATTGTATAGTAATAAATGTGATTGTCCATGTCATATTAACTATAAGCCATGTCATCAATCTTGTTAGCCATGTCATCATTTTTTTTTGTAAAAATGATTGTAGATAGGACATGTGGCAAAATCATTTCGCAAATATAGTTTAGGGGATTTTAAATATATATATATATTTACATATTACTATAAATTCTAATAAATTTGAGACTTTGTTTGTTTTAGTTAAACTGAAAAATCTTTTTGTTAATTTAAATGATGAATATGAACAGATAAATTTAAATAATGTTTAAATATTTAACCATCAAATTGTTTTTGGATTAGTGTTAATTTATTTAGTTTAATTTATTAATGTAAGATACATATATACATATATATTATTATTTTAATTGTGATATATGAATTATTAATATATTTAATAATTTACCATATATAAATATTTATATGGAAAATTGGACGATATATGAGTTATTTTTATTACCATATTTAAAATTTCTGCAAAAAAATTTAAATTTTTATAAGAAAATTTTATACCTCACAATTAATGTCATGTAACTATTTTCTAAAACTTTGTCATCTATTTTAAGTATCATGTCATTTTTTTTTCAGCAAGAATGATTACAGTAACGATATGTGTATAATTCACTTTGTAATCGGCCATGTCACCTCGTCATCTTATTTGGTTCAAAAATCAAAATTCAAATATCTGCTTTTTAACGAAAGTAGTATTGCTTAGGTTTGTCAGTATTGCTTAGGTTTGTCGACTCAGCTTTTGATTCTATGATCCTCTTTTTTTTTTTGTAACAGACTCTTGATCCATGGATCAAGTATTTTATTATTGAGATGAAAAAAAATATTATTCAAATGACTGAAAGAATCTCTTGCTTTATGACTCGATACATTCCTCGTTGCAATCAAAACAACAAACAGATTGGATCCAAATCTCATCAATTTGACGAAGAAGAAGAAGAAGAAGAAGAAATGTACGGCAAAACCATAAGCATCATCGTCCTCTTCGTCTTCCTCATTGCTTCCTACTCAATCTACATGGGCACCATCGATCCAACACCCTACTTCTCTCAGCTCGGTAAAGCCTCCT
Source organism: Brassica oleracea var. oleracea (assembly GCF_000695525.1). NCBI lineage: Eukaryota > Viridiplantae > Streptophyta > Magnoliopsida > Brassicales > Brassicaceae > Brassica > Brassica oleracea. The sequence continues at coordinate 31,284,540 of NC_027753.1, forward strand.
CTCCCTGTAACAGCACCACCACAGGGCCAGGCCAACCTCTCCGTGTCTTCATGTACGACCTCCCACGCAAATTCAATCTCGCCATGATGCATCCTAACATCTCAGACGTCGAGCCCATCACCGCCGAGAATCTCCCTTCCTGGCATCAGACCTCTGGGGTCGGGCGGCAGCACAGCGTCGAGTACTGGCTCATGGCCTCGCTTCTTAACAACGGCCGCGACGAAGAGGAGAAAGAGGCGGTTAGGGTTTTTGATCCTGAATTGGCTGATGCCTTCTACGTCCCCTTCTTCTCTTCCTTGAGCTTCAATACTCACGGGAAGAACATGACCGATCCAGATACTGAACTTGACCGGCTATTACAGGTAAAAGGTCAAATAGCAATGCCCTTCAGACAATGATCTTATGGTGCATTGTCTTGTTGTGTTGTTGTCAGGTTGAGTTAATGGAGTATCTTGAGAATTCAAAGTATTGGCAACGTTCAGGAGGTAGGGACCATGTGATTCCGATGACGCATCCTAACGCTTTCAGATTCTTGAGGCAACGAGTGAACGCGTCAATCCTCATTCTCGTTGATTTTGGGCGTTACCCAAAAGAGATTGCAAATCTAGATAAAGACGTGGTTTCGCCGTATGTACATGTTGTTGAGTCCTTCGCGGAGGATGTTGTTGTTGTTGATGGTGCTTTGGATCCCTTTGAGGCTCGCAGTACGCTTCTTTACTTCCGTGGGAATACGGTGAGGAAAGCTGATGGTAAAATCCGTATCCGCTTGGAGAAGTTGCTAGCTGGTAACTCTGATGTTCACTATGTGAAAAGCATACCAACAACGCAAAACATCAAAGTGGTAAAGCTCTTTCTTCTCTGTTATAAGCTAAAACTATCCCTCTCATATCAAAGTGTTACTCTTGGCGAAGTTTCACGAAAACCCTAAATCAACAAATGTGCAATAGCAGTTAGACAATGAGTACAAATAGGATAGTGTGCTTCATGTGTTTAGAGTGTTTTAGGGAGCTTTAAGGTTTCTATCTTTGATTCTAGTATCGGTTAGTTAGTTTTTCGTCTCCTTGTGTTTTTTTTTTTGAATACCAGAAGGTTCGGGGCTGACTGGCTGACGCCTGCCATCCCCAGACTCGAAACTATAGCATGTACTGTATTTTATTTTCTTTTTGCATGTCACCAGTCAACGGAAGGGATGAGATCATCAAAATTCTGTCTGCATCCAGCTGGAGACACTCCATCTTCATGCCGACTATTTGATGCCATCGTCAGTCACTGCATTCCGGTAATCATAAGCGACAAGATTGAGCTGCCTTTTGAAGATGAGATAGACTACTCAGAGTTCTCAGTCTTCTTCTCAGCGAACGAGGCGCTTGAGCCAGACTTCATCCTCAGCAACCTCCGTCAGTTTCCCAAAGAGAAATGGCTGAAAATGTGGGAACATCTCAAGAATGTATCTCATCATTTCGAGTTTCAGTTCCCTCCCAAGAGAGAAGACGCAGTTAACATGTTGTGGAGACAGGTGAAACACAAGATCCCTGATATCAAGCTCGCTGTACATAGACACCGGAGGTTGAAAGTCTCTGATTGGTGGCTCTGAAGAATGGCAGTTTTTTTTCGCAAGGTTTAGCAAGTCTCTTTTTCATTCTTTCCCCCTTCCAATACTGTAAATAGTTTATTCTTTTGTTACCTTTGAGTTTCATGATTTATTTATAGGCTGATACATACTCTAAAACATCAATACTATTAAAAGGGAGTGAGTTTTAATAAATTTACTTAAAAAAGTTGTTTGGACCCCATCATTAACTAATTACTAGGGGCATTGCGTTCGCGCAGGCGCGGAGTTGTGAACAGAGTTCTTGTTTCATGTCAATATTTTTGCTAAGATTATTGTAGTTGTGAATCAATACTATTAAAAGGGAGTGAGTTTTAATAAATCTACTTAAAAAAGTTGTTTGGACCCCATCATTAACTAATTACTAGGGGCATTGCGTTCGCGCAAGCGCGGAGTTGTGAACAGAGTTCTTGTTTCATGTCAATATTTTTGCTAAGATTATTGTAGTTGTAAATTTTGCGTTTTGAGTTGTTTTTCAAGTTTTTTTTATTGTTATAGGGTTAGAGTTGTGATGATGAACTGTGTATGCATTGTTCTCCACTTATGAAGGACTAAACTGTGTTAGTAATGTGATTGATATAATTCATGTTGTTGTTTGTTGTGTCACTGAGACTTATTGTTTGTTTGTCTTTTTAATTTGTTTCTTGTACTGTTGAGAGTTCATAAATTATATTAAAGTTGTTGAAAATACTTTTTGTTTCTGGATATTTTTTCTCCAGTCTAGTCGTGTAAGTTGTGTGTATTAAGTAATAATTTTTATTATATTTATTATGTTTTTTATATGTTTTTATTTTATTTTTAAACTTATTGCTCTTACCGGACCTTTAAAACAAATACATGAAGACTTGTAGAAATAACTATAAGATAGTGACAATTATGAGTATTTGAGTTTTAATGAGTTTTAAACGAATTTATGTATTTTTCATAAGAAGATAATAACATTGGCCTGTTGACACCGGACATGTAAGCTATTTTTATAAGACAAGAGGAGTGAGCAGGTGGAGCTGTTGTTGACGCTTTTGTGTCTATCGGGATTGTCTCTTGTATCTTTTGTTGTGGCTGTGTTTGTTTATTTTTTATTTGATGGGGAATATGTAAACAAAAATCATTGTTAGTTGTATTTATCAGAGTTCATAACTTACTCTGATTTTTTGTTTAGGTAATTTCATTGATCTTGGTTGTCGTATTCGTCTTCTTCGTTGTAAAAGTAAGTTTGTAAATTGTTAAATAGCTGACCGTGCAGTTTATATTTGTTTAACTGGTTCGATGTATGTGTCGTTGCGAAAGTAAGTTTGTAAATTGTTAAATAGCTGGCCGTGTAGTTTGTATTTGTTTAGCTGACTCGATGTATGTGTCGTTGAGTTTTAGTTGAGGTGATTGGTTTGGCG
>NC_027753.1:31287593-31298684 GCF_000695525.1 Brassica oleracea var. oleracea
AATTCTAGTTTTTGATGTTTTGATTGTTTGGGTTGTTGTGGTTTCTTTTAAGCTGTAAAATAAAGATTTGTGTAAAATTAGTTTGATAAGTAAGAGAGAAAAATAGACGACTACAGAATTTGGGTATGAAATATTTTTGATTATTGATAGCACAATATATATAATAGTATAAATGGAATTGTGTGTTGATTGTTTCTTACGGATCAATTAGGAGATGGATAACGACTCGAGTTGTTTCTTTGCTAAGGTCAGAGCCTTGGAAAGAATAGATTTGCCCAACTACATCTGCGAGTTTGAATATCATTTATGATAACAAAACATATTATAAACCAAGATGCAATATGATAATATACCTGAGAGTTCTAGGTTTGTGTTCGCAATCGTTTGGAAATTGTCAAACAGTCTAACTATGATTGGAGATTGATCTCAGAAGTACCCATGATGACTTCATCAATAATAGTTGGTGAAATGAAACGAATGAGGAATGAATGATCAATTATCTTGTACATGCTTGAGCATCTAGCAACCTCAAAACGATCGACTTTCAGTTTTTCACAATGGAACCGGCTTTCAAAGATGGCATGTAATGATTAGCACGTCCGGCAGGAATAAACCCATGAATCACGGAATCTGCAAATAATATTATTTAACAAAGAATCAGGAAATCAATAAAAATAATTATATTAAATAAGTGTGATAAATCGAAGATTTAACTTACCTTTTCATCAAGGAAAAGAACCGTGATTCCCATAAACTCACTGTCTTTCTTGAAGTTCAGGGAATCCCATAAGCGAGGAGGTTAGAGACTATGCTCTGACTACTACGACCAACACGGAGAGACTCGAAGGTTGAGTGACGGATGCCGGGAGCGTCGGTTTGAGGAACTGGAGAGGCAGAAAGACATTTTCTAGAAGATCGTTAAAGCTAAGAGAAATCAATGAGTTTTGTGGAGATGCAAATTAGGTTCATCAAATATGAGAATCATATATATAGGGTTTAAAGAAAGGCTACAAATCAAGAACATTTAAGATCAAACGATTTAAGATGGGGAGATGAAGAGTTCACCGGTGAAAAAATAGATTACGAACAGACACACAACGCGACTCTTCAGACTTGTCTAAGACAATAATGAAAAGAACCCTAATCTCATGTTAAATGAAGACAATTTACAATATGAAAAAAATTGTTGTTTTTTTCATATAACGTGATGAACCTCATTTAAAAATGAAACTCATAATACACTTGTAGGCCCGACCCACAGAGAAAACCGAAGAAGCAAAGGTTTCCGACCTTCATAAATATATATTAGTTTCAGTCATCAATGTACAACGTATCTCTTAGTTTAGTGGTATAAATGTTGGTGTTTATATCTCAATAACCCGGGTTCGAGCCACAAGTTGACACTTTTTCACACTTTTTAAAAGTGGAACCCACCAAAATGCTGACGTGTCGTCTCAGGAGTGAGACAACTGCCTCATTATATTATAGATTTGGACAAACAATATGTTACCTTAAATTTCTCTAACAATCATTTAGTAAGATTTTATTTATTGGACCCATATCTTTTTGTAAACGAAAAGATTATGCCATATATATACGACCATATAAATTTGGTTCATGGAAATATAATATCACGTACACTTTATTATACTCTTCTCTAAATAAGTCTCATTAACTTCATAATTAAGATAAGTTTAAAAATTTTATATTATGTTAATTTTATTTTATTGATAAATAACAATTATTATTTAAGATATGATTAAAATTATCAAAAACCGAACAAATCTTTTTTTTACTGCTCAACAAAAAACCTACAAATCTATACTACTAAATTAGCCAAAAAAACCTCTCAAATAAATCTTCAGTTTCACCAACTGAACAAATGTAACTTTTATAAAATGCACAAAAATATAATGAAAGGTTAGATTTGGGCATTCGGGTCTTTGTGTCAAATATAAATCGGTTTCTTTCAGGTCCAAGTTCTTTGGGTCTTGGGCATTTATATCCAACTAGGTATTTGATTTTTTTTTTTGTCCAGATCTGTTCCTTTTAGTACAAAGTCAGTTTGAGTCAATAATTCAAGTATTTGTAAAATTTACTATGTAATTTTGCTACGTAATGAGTCTAGCTCGGTTCGAGTATTTAAAACAAAAAGATCTAAAAAATCCGAAAAGCCAAAAAAATCAAAACACAAAAATACCCAAAATCAAACAAATACCAGAAATAACTAAATATCTAAAAAGACCAAAATCTTACCTGAGAACCAAATATATCCAATATTTTCAATATATTTTTAGAATTTGAAATTTTACCCAAAACCTGAAACTATAACAGAAAACGCGAATCCAAAATTTACAATAATATTTTTATACTAAGAACATATATGAATTACTCAAATATACAAAATATGAACAAAACATTCTAGGTACTTTGGGTATCCGGAGTCCAACAGAGACCCGTAGGTCCAAAAAAACCTAATAGGTACTTTCTCCCAATCCCGAACCTCAACCTGTATTTCGTATTGGTTTGGTTCGTTTATCAAATTTAGGTAAAATTTTCATACCTAAGAAAGAGTTACATAAGAGTGTATATAAAAAATCTCGAATAAACTTATTCATAAGTTATATAATTTTAAACAAATTTCTGTATTCGATATAATACGACTTTATAACATAATAATACACAATATACTCAAAATACTATCTCATATCCAATTTCGTATATAACTCATAAAATCCGCGCATTTCGATGCGCGGGTCAAAATCTAGTGAATTTCTTATAACAAGACACTTTTATCTTTTAAGGCTTGAGATGAGAGTGTTCCTATAGGACATATTATATTACCAACCTGCGGAAGCTCCAACCGGTAACAAGACACTTAGAGCATGAGCATGATTAATCCGAGGTTCTTAGAGTGAGGTTCTTAGCGGAAGTTAAAAAACTGTTTCTTAACTTTTAATTAAAAAAGCTAAGAACCGGTTCTTAAAGTCCTTATTTAAGAACCGGTTCTTCGCTTTTTTAGTTAAAATTTAAGAAACAGTTTCTTAACTTCCACTAAGAACCTCACTCTAAGAACCCCAGATTAATCATGGTCTAAGTACATTTTAATGACTATTTAACTATTAGAGTTTAGCTAAGGACCTTAGTTAACAATCACTTAATTTTTGTGCTACAATGGTAGTTTCTTAATTTGGGTTTCTTAGAAAAAAAAAAATTTAAGGAATGGAAAGATAGTTTGATTACTGAGAAAAACTACACACAAAGGCAAAACCAAGATTGCAAAGCTCCTTAAGTCATGGTACAAGATCAAGTTCTCACCAAATCTAAATCGCAATAAGCAAATATATTGGGAGGCTCACCGTACCTTTGTGTTTGTGCAATAGAGATGCGGCACCGGTGAGGAAGTAGATGAGTTGTTGATTGGGGGACTTTCTCTTCTCTCCGAGGATCTCAACGACGGCTACTCTTAATACAATGACGTTTCGTCTTCTCCGCACTATGTCTTCATGTCCTAATACGATAACGATACTTTGGTGCCATCTTCACAAACCTAATCCTTCAAAATACAATCAAAATATAACATCTACCAAAAAAATTCAGTTTCAGAAACAAAAACCCAGATGATAGAACAATTTTTAACACATCACCTATCAGAATTACATTCAAAGACAGAGGCTTTCGAATACAATTCACATAAATTGAGCTAAAAGACCTAAACTTTAAACCCCCTAATCAGCAATTTCTAGAGCAGCAGATCAACCAAGCCACATTCAAAGTAGAAACCAGTGACTCATTCGCTATAGAAGCAGGAAGAGATGACTGAATGTAGAAGTAACGAATAATAAAAAAAAGAGGGAAGCATAAGCAAAACCCAATCAGCTAAACAAAAGTAAATCAAAGTCAAAGTCAGATGGTATATGGTCACAAAGCTATAAAAAAATTCACAGAGATTAGAGTTTTGTTTTTGAACATGTTTTATGTCCAAAACAAGTCTTCAAGACTCACCTCAGCAGCATAAGCGAGTATGCGTTCTTGTGTTTGATTCTGAGACAACTCACTCTGCATCCACACATATGCCATTTCACAGGCGCTGCACGGCTTCGTTTAGAAGACCTGAGACTCCATCTTCTACAATTGACTTTATCCCCATACTGAAGACAGAACATGAATCAGTTTTTAGTTTGCTAACTAATGTTCTAAAGACATCCTTTTTTCTCCTGAACTATGTACTGACCTCACACCATGCGTACCGTCAAAACCGCAGAGTCCTATCTGTGAGCATACCTTCCTCGGATCCAAACCAAACCAACCTCCTCGGTGTCCTTAACATAACCAAGGTTAGCTTTTTATCACTCCACCAGTATAATACTCTGTTTCACTCTGGCATTTTCACGAACAGTTATCGTGCATTTACAGGAAAAGGTGGAAGGTTGCTACAATCTCATCCTCCAATTACAATTAGATCACATGGGTTTACAGATCAAAACCCAATCTTGCCTCAAACGCAAGAATCGCGACTCACCATCCTCGTTGAGCAGCAGCCCAAGTTGTGGATCGATTCAAACCCTTTCAATAGCGACGAAAGCTGAAACGATTCGAGGTATGCGAGTTCGTGCAATCCACCATTGTCTTCCACGCAGCAACAACAACAAGAACTTCCGTTGAAGAAGACGAAGATGGAGAAACGAGAGAAGAAAAGAAAAAAAAAAGAAAATTCAATGTCTTCTCTTGCTGACACGTGCTCGAAAAACCCTCTTAAAAACGGTTTCGAGAATTCGGCCAAAATAAACCTCAACTTTGTACGAATTGCCAAAAGAAACATGAACTTTTGAACTGACCAAAAAAAACACCAAACTTTCATTGACTTTAGAATTAATTAATAATGTTTTCGCTGACTTGCCAATTTAGCACGTCGTCAACAAATTTAACAGAAATATTTGACATCGTTTATTGTTGGCGTTAAGTGAAACGACGTCGTTTTCAAATGAGATGAAACGACGTCGTTTTACATGATTTGAAATTAAAAATATGTAAACCCCTGGATTCGAACCCAGGTTGTTTGGTCAAATGGCAAGGTCTTTTACCACTAGGCTAGTGGAACTTTCAATGTTCTTACTAACATGTTTACATTTTAATTTCAAAATTAATTTTATAAAAAATTTCTTTATTTTTTTTCAATTTTTTGGAATTTAAAGTTCGTTTTAATTTTATAGAAAATTTTGGAAGAGTTTTTATTTTTTAAAAAGAAAAATAAAATTTATTTTCAATTTTAATTTCAAAATTGATTTTATAAAAAATTTCTTATTTTTCAATTTTTTGCAATTTTAAAGATTTTTTTAAGTTTTTAGAGAATATTTTTATTTTCAATTAGTACCACATAAAAGTAAACATGTTAGTAAGAACATTGAAAGTTCCACTAGCCTAGTGGTAAAAGACCTTGCCATTTGACCAAACAACCTGGGTTCGAATCCAGGGGTCTACATATTTTTAATTTCAAATCATGTAAAACGACGTCGTTTCATCTCATTTGAAAACGACGTCGTTTCACTTAACGCCAACAATAAACGACGTCAAATATTTCTGTTAAATTTGTTGACGGCGTGCTAAATTGGCAAGTCAACGAAAACATTGTTAATTAATTTTAAAGTCAATGAAAGTTTGGTGTTTTTTTGGTCAGCCCAAAAATTCATGTTTCTTTTGGCAATTCGTGCAAAGTTGAGTGTTTTTTTGGCCGAATTCTCGTTTCCAAAATCCTAATTTAAGGATCGGTGATTGCTTTTTCATTTACTTCTGATTTAATTAAATCATATCTTTTCCTTAAAAATCCGGTTAAAAAACAGCGTTAAACATGGTTTTATATCTTGATGATTAATCTTTACGTCTAGAAAATCTTTGGGATCACACCAAAATTATCAAAAAAAAAAAAAAAAATCTTAATGATTAGACACATTATAAGAAATGGCGGAAGGCCATAATGTAAACTAAATAGAAAGCTACTTCCCTTAAAAAATTATTTTATTAGATGACCGACTAATCAAAAAACCTTAAAAGCTTATACGATTACAATGATATCTGGAAGCGGATACGTGTCCTTGCCAGAATCCCCTAGAACAATTTGGGCCGGCTAAATACTAGAAACATCTACACACGACACGAGTTTCGAGAAAACGATTCTTTTATGTTCGGAGGCCCACACTACCAGATCTATTCTCGACCGTTAGATCACGTGGACGAGTCCACTCCCTTGGTTTCTTTTAACCAGTCCCTCTCATCCCGTCACTCCTCAACGTGTTGTGAAGATACTTGCTGTTTCAAGAAGACAGGCGATAACACCGAAGAGCAAAAAAGAGAAAGAGTCGTTGGTAGAGATCTTAAATAAAGAACGATCAGGTAAAGATCACTCCTCACTTTCTTCTTCTTTCTATATATTGTAGGTATCTCAGTGTGATCTGTTCGTTGGTTTTTTTCTTTGATCTAGATGGAGACGGAGAGGAAGAACAGCCAGGAGCTAGGTCTGAAACACCTGGCGTTCGTGAGAGTTGCGGCGATCCATGTTCTTGTTAGCCTCTCGAGCCTCTATGACTACGCAAAACAAAACTCTGGTCCTCTTAAACCAGCGGTGGGGAAGGTGGAAGGAGCCGTCACCACCGTCGTCACCCCTGTCTACAATAAACTCAAGGATGTTCCAGATACCCTCCTCCTCTTTCTAGATCACAAGGTAACCCTCGATACCAAACATGTTTCTTGATCTCATAATTTGATTCTCTTTGACTGAAGAGCAAGAAAAGTATTACATACAGGTAGAGACTTAAGATATGGTCTCAACAATTCACAAAATGATTCACCAACCCTTTGCTCTGTTTCATAACTTTTTTTTTTTTTTTTTTTTTTTTTGTTTACGTTTCTAGGTCGGTGAAGTTTCGTACAAGTTTGTTAAGCATGCTCCTCCGGTTGCTAAGAAAGTAGTAAGTCGAGCAAATGTGTTGATCCAGAAGACTACAGAGAAGGCTCAACGCTTTGTGAGAGAGGCTCGTACTGGTGGTCCTAAAGCTGCTTTTAACTATGCTGCAGCCGAGTACAAGTGTTTCCTTGTGACTAACTCGGTTAGAGTCTGGGCCAAACTCAACCGGTTTAAACCGATTCATGCAGTGGGGAACAAAGCTTTTCCCGTGGCTGCACACTTGTCTGGTATTTACAACGATCTGGTGACGGACATGACTCAGATGGGTTACCCTGTGGTTGGTTATCTTCCGTTGGTTCCTGTTGATGACATTGTCAAGGCTTATGAAAAGGAGGAAGGTGGAGCGCAAAAGAAAGGAGATGCTGCTGATGGAAACAAGTCGTCGTCTGATTCGGACACTGATTGATAATATGCTTGTGTGATGATTGAAGACGTTTGGTTGGTTGGGTTTGGCTACTTATGTAAATGATCTTATTAGGCCCTCTCTTGTTTTTTTTAGCAAGTGCTTAATTTCTTGGTGGTGTGACAATGTGATGCGTTTATTTCTGTCTTTTTTCAACCAGGAGAAATATAATATTGAGCAACATAATTAAGAGCATGAAACACTTGTGAAAGAATATTTATATTCAAAGATGCATATGGAGAATCAAAACGACTTTGCTAAGAACCAATGAATGCTTTTCTCTCATTTTGTAAACTACAAGTCTAAAGGGAATACAACTCCGGGTATTGAAACAGAGAGAAATCCTGCAACAGACAAAACAAGAGGTTCAAAACTGAGTACCTTCTGCTAACAGCACCTAGTAAAGCTTAAAGAACGGAAATAATGACGCTGGAACATATATAAGCACTGCAGATTCTAAGTACACACATGTCATGAACAATATACACCACTCCACGCCATTATGCGGATGAACCAAGGATACACTACTGAAACATTATACATTCACCACCAAAAATCAAGATAGCTTACTCAAATTTGATCAAAGTGCAAGCACTAATAGTTCTTCACAGTTTAGACCATTTCCTCCAACCAATTCGTTCTAAACGACAGAGACAAAAGCTATAATGTTGTTAAGGTATGCAGAGTATTATATTTGATCATGGTTGTGAACCTGTGTTCTTCTTCTTTTTTACATCAAAAGCTATAATGTTATTAAGAGGATGGTCTAACCATCCAGTTTAGAACATAGAGTCTACATGAGAGAAAATAATATCGCGAGATTGGTACTTTTTGCAAGACTATCGGTTCAGACATTTAAACAACATGATACAAAAATATTGACTAATAAGTAAATTGAGAACGTCAAGGGAGAAATTCTTTAGTTTTGGCCAAAGAATGACCAGTCTTCATCTTTTAAGTAGATTAACTAGCTGTAGACAATCCGATTCAAAATTTGTGACATAATAATATAGAAAAACCGCATCTGGGATTAGAAATAGTTTAAGTAGACATAAATTTGAAAAAAGGAAACAGTGAATGCAACCAAAAGAAAACAACATTTGAGATAAGAGACATGAACTTTAGTGGCAACATCCCAAAACAAAAACAAGGAAATAATAACTCTACCTAGCTTTAATCAGCATGAGACTCTCTACGTAACCCACGAAACAACTTGATCTTTTAAACGAATCTTGCTTTACATCAACTTCAAGTTTCATCTTCGTAAAACTAGCTCCCTTGACATCATGGTGGATAACACTAACCTCACCTCTGGAACATCTAGGTGCAAAAATAATGTCACCCATATGATTAATAACACATTTCATACGTAAACGAAGGTGGGGAAGATTATAGAAAGACTTTTCCTTGTAATCCTGTTTTCCTGCTTCGACAACGAACAAATCAATTGAAGGCACCGAGCGAGAAGGTTGAATGGCTATGGCTACTTTGCCACGGTAGTTTATTAAAGTTTGAGAACCGTTGTCATAAAAATACAAAAGTTTCATTTCCTCAGATACTCTGGCATAGCTATTAAACTTTGTTGGATTAAGCTTGAACAAAAAGGAAACTTGAGATGCAAGATAGAGACCTAATCCTACCGAGATATGGAAAATAGGAAACATAATATGTTTAGGAGTTATCTAGTTATGTTACCTAACAGGATTAGGATATTATAAGCTCTATATAAGAAGATGTCAAGTTGTGACATACCTTACAAGAGTTTAGAGTTTGAGAGCTTAAGTTTTGAGTTATTTTTTTAAGTTAATAATAAGAGAGACATTCTTATTAATCCTTGAGTTCTATATTTGGTATCAGAGCCACACAAAAGAGGAATTTCGTTGTTTGAGAAACAATGGATATTCAACTTAGTTCTACCGTGAAACCAAGAGGAGGAGAAACTGTGTCGATAAAGTGTCCTATGCTCAACTCGAGCAATTACACGGTGTGGTCTATACGGATGAAGATCCTACTTAAGGTACATAAAGTCTGGGAAATAGTCGAGTCCGAGAGCGATGATAGCGAGAAGAATAATATGGCGACAGCCTTATTGTTTCAATCTATTCCTGAAACTCTGATCTTGCAAGTAGGAGAACTTAGTACAGCAAAGAAGGTGTGGGACGCTGTCGAAACAAGAGAAGATAGACGAGTTTGTAGGGAGGATATCTGAAATCTCTTCGAAATCAGCAGCACTAGGAGAAGAAATAGAAGAATCAAAGCTTGTTAAGAAATTCCTAAAGTGTCTTCCTCGAAAGAAATATATACACATTGTGGCCTCACTAGAACAAGTGTTGAACTTAAAGACCACGAGTTTCGAAGACATAGTAGGAAGATTGAAAGCTTATGAGGTGAAGACCATCCTTCCCTAGCCAAATGATTGAGATCATGTGCCCATTTGTGAGAATTCACCATGTGTGTGTGTGTGTGAATCAATGTGAGAGCTGGTTTAAAGAACTTGCTGGTTGATGAGTATTGCAACTTGTGTAGAGGCATATGGAGTATTGATAGGCCTAGAGAAGCTAGAGTATAATAAGAGAGTTGCTCATGCTATTTGCTATGTTTCCTTAGGATGTTAAGTTGAGTACTAGAGAGTGTTACTTTTGGCTATGAGTTCCCACCGTAAAACCTCTTTTCCTTATGAGTTCTTGCAAAGTCACTTGAGGACAAGTAAAGAACAAGTTTGGGGGAGTTGATATCTTGTATATTTGCATTGTTTTAAGTCTCCATTTTACACGTAATGATCATATAGATTAGGAATTTAGCATCTTTAGAATCCATATTGCATTCATATGTCCTAATCAGTTAGTGGAGTGTCCTATGGAGTAATTGGAAGTGTTTAGAAGCATTATGGCTCAAGAAGAGACGGAAAATGATGTTAGTTCGAGTTCAAGCGAGCACAACTCGGGGTGAGCCAACGCGGGTTCTCTTACCCGCGTCGAGGCGTCGAGAAGAACAGAATGAAGAACTCCAACGCGGCTTGGATCACGCGGGGTCGAGTACCCGCTCGCACGAGCTAGAAGAATCATCGAAAATCCAGCGCGGGGAGGATGACGCGGGTTGGTGTCGATCGTCTCAACCCGCGTCACAAAGAGAAGGAACCGAGGAGTCACACGGGATCGACTACCCGCGCGCATGACGAGAGAGCAGCCTCGACGGTCGGACGCGGGACAAAGGCCGCGGGTTCCATTACCCACGCGCATGACGGAGAAGATCGACGACCATCCGACGCGGGTGGTGTGACGCGAGGTATGCCCAGTCGCTCCAACCCGAGTCGATATTTATCCTAAGTCGAATTTTAATGTTTTTAAGGGCTTTTAAGAATTTTTAATGGAAACCATTAGGTTTTCCAAGGACATATAAATACTCTTGTAATCCCAAAGTTGGGATCTTATCTTGTTTTCTCTATCTAATCACAAAGAACTTTTAGGTGAAAGATCTTATCTTGATCATTTTCTCTTGTGATTGTTTGATTATTGGGATCACTAATCATGATTAGCACCAAATCATCATTGATTCTTGGGCTCATCATGAAGAGTAGTGAGTAGTCATCTTTGGATTCATGGGTTAGGGAGACTAAGGGTGATTAAGCTAGATCTAAGGTGTTTTAGTATAGATCCATCTTGTTCCTTGCTAGTAGAGTGCTTTTAATGCAACTCTAGAGTTGGCCTCTCTAAAGTTGAGCTCTAGG
>NC_027753.1:31298907-31329181 GCF_000695525.1 Brassica oleracea var. oleracea
GAGTACTTTTAATGCAACTCTAGAGTTGGCCTCTCTAAAGTTGAGCTCTAGGTATTTCATGTCTGAAAGGTGTTTGATGAAATGTCTGAACTGACTCTCCTAAGCTTTTAACATTATTTACCAAAGAGATTTGTTGTTAAAGGTGTTAAGATGGCTAGTAGACTTGAGATTAATGATTACTTAGATAACATTCAACCAAAGAGATTTGATGCTTGAGATATCTTAGTAAATGAACATTCATATAGATATAGAGTTTGTTTAGGATGGTGTCTAGGTCTAAGGTAAATAGATTGGTTGAAAGTTAACATTTTTAGATTGAAACTTGATCACCCAAGGTCAATTCCTTTAGCCCATGAGTTCTCTTATCTCATAAGAAAGAAAACTTTGTCCTTTATTGCATTTTAGTATCATTCTAGTTCATAAATCATCTCACCAATTGATAGCACTTAGATTAAGCATGGTCTTGCATTCACTTTGCTTTAGAATCACTTAGAACTGGTTTGACATCCTTTATTCTACAACATTTGATTAGGAGCCTTGAAACTCCTATCATCATGACGAACGAGTTGCTGAGGAAGAAGAATCCAATGAAGATCAAAGCAAACTGATGTACTTAAGTTCGGATTCACAATCGCATCGAGGTGATGATGGCGGTTACAGGGGAAACAGAGGCCAAGGTGGTCGTTACAACAATCGTGGGAGAGGATGTGGTCGCTGGAACGACACGCGTGATGCGAGCAAGATCACATGTTTTCGATGTGACAAGTTGGGGCACTTTGCCTCTGTATGTCCCGATCGTTTGCTCAAGTTGCAGGAGGCTCAAGAGAATGAGAATGAGGACACACAAGATGCAGATGAGCTTATGATGCATGAAGTGGTTTATTTAAACGAAGAAAAGGTCGTGCCAAGCAAGTATGAAACAAACACGGGTGAAGAGAATTTGTGGTATCTCGACAATGGAGCTAGCAATCATATGTCAGGAGATCGGCGATACTTCTCTCAGATCAATGAAGCTATCACAGGCAAGGTGAAGTTTGGCGATGACTCTCGTATAGACATCAAAGGGAAGGGTTCCATCGAGTTCATTGATCGGAATGGAGAACCGAGGACGATGTGTGACGTCTACTTCATTTCTGAATTGAAAAGTAACATCATTAGTCTGGGACAAGACACATAATCAGGATGCGATGTAAGGCTACAAGGAGAAGATCTCACAATGCACGACCGAGATGGGAAGTTATTGGTGAAAGCAAAGAGATCAAAGAATCGCTTATACAAAGTTCATATGGGAATCAAGGAGCCAATGAGTCTACTTACGACAACTATTAGTGAATCAACAAGATGGCATGTGCGGCTAGGTCACATAAACCTTGAAAGCATGAAGGCCATGATACAAAGAGAACTTGTCGTCGGTGTTCCACGGGTGAGTATCGAGAAGGAGGTTTGCGGTTCGTGTTTGCTTGGTAAACAAGCAAGGCAGAGTTTCCCTCAAGCTACCATGTATCGAGCAACAAAAACGTTGGAACTTGTTCATGGTGATCTGTGTGGACCGATAACGCCAAGCACGGCTGGTGGAAACCATTACATCTTTGTGCTTATAGATGATTACTCAAGGTACATGTGGACAATTCTATTAAAAGAGAAAATTGACACTTTTGAGAAGTTTAAAAGGTTCAAGAAGAAGGTGGAACAAGACTCAGGCTCACGTATACAAACGTTTCGTACGGACAGAGGTGGAGAGTTCGTATCTCAAGAATTCAATGAATTTTGCGAGAGTACAGGAATCAAACGCCATCTCACCGCTCCTTACATGCCTCAGCAAAACAGAGTTGTCGAGAGACGAAACATAACGCTCATGGAGATGACTAGAAGTATACTAAAGCATATGAGAGTGCCAAATTATCTATGGGGAGAAGCTACGAGACACTCCAACTATCTTCTTAATCGAGTAGCCACAAGAGCAATGAAAGACAGAACACCATACGAAGCTCTACAAGACAAGAAACCTAACCTAAGCCATCTTCGGACATTTGGATGTATTGGCTATGCAAAGTCGGTAAAGCCACACTTAAAGAAGCTCGAAGACAGGTAAAAGATGTTGGTTCATTTAGGGACAAAGCCTGGCTCTAAAGCATACCGTTTGTATGATCCGCAAACTCAAAAGATAATCGTCAGTCGAGACGTTGTGTTTGATGAAACAAATGGATGGAACTGGAATCAAACCAGTACCAGAGAAGATGGAGAAGGTAGCTTCACAATCACGCTTGGTGACTACTGGCATCCAGGGATTCAAGTTCCAGAGATCACTAACGAGACAACCATGGGAGATCAAGTTGCAGAGGATATGAATGATATAAGCGATGATGAGGAACCAGATCATGAGAAAGAAGAAGAGATCGAAGTAGGACCAAGACGATCGCAAAGACAGACCTCAGTGCCTAAATACCTTGATGAATATGTTCTCCATGCAGAAGAGGAAGGAGAGTACTTGTTAATGTGTATCAACAACGAACCGCAGAGCTATATGGAAGCAAGAGAGTCAACGGAATGGACATCAGCCTGCAGTGATGAGATCGCCTCAATAGAACAAAACGACACTTGGATAGTCGTAGAGCTTCCACAGGGAGCTAAGGCCATTGGACTTAAGTGGGTTTTTAAGTTAAAGCGAAATGTTGATGACAGCATCAACAAGCATAAAGCACGCTTGGTCGCTAAGGGGTATGTTCAAAGGCATGGAATAGATTTTGACGAGGTATTTGCACCGGTAGCTCGAATTGAGACAATTCAACTTCTCATCAATCTTGCAGCAGCTAAAGGGTGGGAGATACATCATCTCGACGTTAAAACTGCTTTCCTGCATGGAGAGTTGAAAGAAACCATCTATGTCAGCCAGCCCGAGGGTTTCGAGGTTAAAGGATCAGAACATAAGGTTTATAAGCTCAACAAAGCGCTGCACGGTCTTAGACAAGCGCCAAGAGCTTGGAACGATAAGCTAAATCAGGTTTTGAAGGAGCTTCAGTTCAAGAGATGCTTGAAAGAACCCTCTGTTTACTGGAAAAGGTTCAACGATCATCTCCTTCTTATAGCTGTCTATGTAGATGATCTATTTGTAACAGGAACAAACGTGGAGATCATCAACGAGTTTAAAACAGAGATGTCAAGCAAATTTGAGATGAGTGATCTCGGGAAACTCACTTACTACCTTGGAATTGAGGTTACTCAACATGAGAGTGGTATATCGCTGAATCAGAGGAGCTATGCGCAAAGGATTCTAGAAGAAGCTGGTATGGAGAATTGTAACATGGTTCACACACCAATGGAAGCAGGCCATAAACTGTCAAGAGCCGAAGAAGAAGAAGACATTGATGCTACAAGTTACAGAAGAAACATTGGCTGTCTACGATATTTGTTGTACACGAGATCCGACTTGGCGTATAGTGTAGGTGTTCTAAGTCGTTTCATGCAACAGCCGAAGGTCTCTCACGGTGCAGCATTGAAACAATGCTTACGGTACTTACGAGGGACGACATCATACGGTTTGAGCTTTGAGAGGGCAACATCACGAACAAAGAGAGTGACAGGTTACAGTGATAGTAGTCATAACGTTGATCCAGACATGGTAGAAGCACAACGGGACATGTTTTCTACCTTGGAGAGAGTCCAATAACCTGGTTTTCGCAGAAACAAGACACCGTTGCTCTATCATCCTGCGAAGCCGAGTTTATGGCGGGAACGGAGGCAGCACGACAGGCTATCTGGCTTCAAGACTTACTTGGAGAGATCAACGATTCCTTGTACGAGAAAGTCATCATCCGGATCGACAACCAATCGGCTATAGCGTTAACGAGGAACCCCGTGTTCCACGGCAGGAGCAAACACATACACACCCGATACCACTTTATCCGTGAGTGCGTTAAAGCTGGAAAGATTGAAGTCGAACACGTTCCCGGCAACAAGCAAAAGGCTGATATCTTAACGAAAGCACTTGAAAGAGTCAAGTTCATTGAAATGAGAGATCTTATCAGAGTTCAAGATCTGTCGAAGATAGAGTTCAAGCTTAAGGGGGAAATGTTGGATTAAGCTTGAACAAAATGGAAACCTGAGATGCAAGAAAGAGACCTAATCCTACCGAGATATGGAAAATAGGAAACATAATATGTTTAGGAGTTATCTAGTTATGTTACCTAATAGGATTAGGATATTATAAGCTCTATATAAGAATATGTCAAGTTGTAACATATCTTACAAGAGTTTAGAGTTTGAGAGCTTAAGTTTTGAGTTATTTTCTTAAGTTAATAATAAGAGAGACATTCTTATTAATCCTTGAGTTCTATAAACTTCTCAGAGTTCAAATCGAATCTCATCAGACACATAATTCTTGTGTCCGTGCTCGCAATGTAGTACACAAATCCATCAATACACAGACCGTTACACCAAGTGCTGTGAGGAATTCCACAGTCGATGAATCTCCATTTTTTAGGTTTAGCTCCCAATGTGAATATTTGATAGTGATTAAACTCGAGTGTTGCATGTCCTGCAAGATCCGGGGTGATGCACAATACTTTGTACTGATTATTGACATGATCATATCCGAAAAAGCGTGTGGCTAGCCTTGGTCAACTAGTGGCTGTTGTTTTGACAAGCTTTGGTAATGATATGGTCTTTCCGGTGCAAGGGTTACATATGATCTCACCCATGTTGATCAGACCATTGACGTAATAACTAGGGTACAAGACTCTACGGAGAGGAAATGTTATTCTGGATAGAAAGGTGGTTGATATCGATGGTGATGACGACGATAGCGAAGAAGATGAGAAGAACCTGCAACTTAGGCGTCCAGTTTGGTCATCTCTATCGTGTAAAGCTAGTAGGAAACGCAAAGGCTGAGTCAAGGATCGTAATCTGATGAAACTCTTGTTTGAAATGATTTCTTGCCATGATTTAGATACGAGCATAAACCTAACTACGGATTTGAAGGTAACCGGCCAAGAATCTCGATCTACAGATCCAAAAGAACAACATAGGTTCTCCTCTTGTTGCAGAGACGAAGACTTCTACGGATCATGATGGTAAGCCCTAGTCTCCCTCTCTACTTTTTTTTTCTCATAGTCAAAATAGTTTCTTAATTTTTGAAACGCGCGTCCACCCAACGCACCCCTAAAATTTCTCTCTTGAACCCTACTTTTCTCGATCCAAATCACCGATCTCCCCTAGCCTCTCCGGCGCCGTCTGGTGCTCCGAAATGGCCCCAGAATCTCCTGGTGTGTCCATCTCCACCTCTTCCCTTTGTCGATCTCCACTCAATTTGTCTCCTTCCACCAGATAGTCAGATATCGAAGTTGTCTTTGGTTCCTCTGGAGCTCCGGCGAGACAAGAGGAGTCGAGGTTATCCTAGGGCCCTTGGGTCTCCTGCTAGTGGCCGATTGCGCTCGAAGTTGGGTCAACTTTGAGATCCGAGCCAGCCGGAACACCAGACGCATTGCTACCGTCGCCGTTCCAGCCTCTGCATCTCGTTCCAGTCAAATCCTCCACCAGGGTTTCTCCAAGGTTCTCCGTAGAGCTTCTCCTCTCTTTTGAGTGAAAGGTGGCTGTGAGGTAAGTCATCGAGAACCTCTCTCCATAGTTCAAAAGACAACAACCATGATGGAATCGGGTTTTAGTTAGGTAACTCCTTCTTGCTATCGATGTTGTTCGCTTGGGTCTTGAGGACAACCTTTGTTAAGGTGCCAAATGCTTCAAGGAGGAGCCTTCTGCTACCCTGATCCGTCTGTTTTCAAGGAGTTTCTACACTCCTTCTGTTTGTCAATTCTATCCTCCAAGCTCCGGGTTTTGCTTCTGTGTG
This sequence comes from Brassica oleracea var. oleracea, assembly GCF_000695525.1. Classification (NCBI taxonomy): domain Eukaryota; kingdom Viridiplantae; phylum Streptophyta; class Magnoliopsida; order Brassicales; family Brassicaceae; genus Brassica; species Brassica oleracea. The sequence continues at coordinate 31,304,750 of NC_027753.1, forward strand.
CCCTGAAGTCGATACGTATCCTTTGTGTCGCGCAGCCGGATAGGGAGCCAAATCGACCGCCTGCGCTTGACCATAGCCAATGCTTCATCTTTTAAACGGCGTTGAAGTCGGGTCTACATGTCTGCAAACACCGAGCAAGCTTGAGTTTTGTTGGCCTGCGTCCTCCTCCAGCGGAGCTCCGGGATGGGATCCAGCCGTCACCGTTGATGCCTGCTTGGAGCCACCTCGGTGAGACCTGACTAAACATCTCTTATGGCTTTACTCTTTTCGTCTCTGGTTGCTCCTTAGATACGAGAAGTGCTTGGGAGGGGGTGTTTATACTGTTAGTCTTTTGTTCTAGTTTGGTATTGTGTTCTAGCTTCCATTGTTTGGTTAAGATTGAGCATGATCTCTCTGTGGTCTAGAGGTTTTTTAAAAACTTTTTTGCATCTCTAAGCTTTCAAAATGGCTGAAAAGCAAACTGGGTTGCATTAACTTGTAACCAAATCTAAACTATTAAGGCAGAAGTACAAATAATACTTACTCCTTAAAGTTGCACAAAAATTACATTCTAATGCCACTGGAATTAAAACACGGTAGTTTTATCTCCTTACTAAACGTGATTAAACCTACGACATTGCCCCACATAATAACGGCGACTTTCGTCGAGCTCTCCTCAGCTATAACACCAGCCTATGTAATCTCTCTCTCTCTCTCTCTCTGTTTTTGTCTCTGAAGTCGCAAAGTTGATTTATTTGATATGTGATTTGGGGTTTTGAAGATGATCCCTGGTGATCCAAAGCAGCTGGAGATCCTTACTGTACTTTCTTCGTGGGTCGAATCTCCTCTCATCTTACGTCGGAGGAGACTCTTCGTGAGGTAAGAGTATGTGTTTTATACGTGGAATTACACTTTTGTTGTAGGAGTGAGGATAAAGGTTCTTCTTTACAGGCTATGCATAAATACGGTAAAGTTAAGAGCTTTCGGCTGGTTAAACACATTGGTAAAGGCTTTGCAATTGCTCTGCTGTATGATCTTACTTCTGTTGGTTTGTACACATATTGTCTTAGCATAACTGTGTTGATTATACATTATGTTGTTACATTTTGTTTAGTGAGGGTGCTTCACGAGGATATGCTTTTGTGGAGTATGAGCCTGAGAAGGAGTTGTGTCGTGCTTACGAGGTACTAGGTGGGTTCTTGTAGGATGCTCATCATTCATTTATTGATGGTCGAGAGATTATTGTTGATTATAAGAGGCAACAATTGATGCCTTGATGGATGATCAGGTGAGTGCCATTCTCTTACTATCCCCTAAGAGTTAGGTCTTCATCATCCCTTAGATTAATCTTTGTTATTCTTCTCTGGAAAAGGAGATGGACTTGGTGGTAGGAAAGAATCTGGACAACTTCGTTTTAGAGGATGAGAAAGACCTTTTTGTGCTCCCTTTGCTCTCCTTCTTTTAGCATGTTCCAAACAACTATAACCAGCAGAGAGTATCCAGCTTCCACCAGAGGGAATATTATATCACGGACTTATTGGAGAAAACAAGTAACTATGCCGGCTAAGCATAGACTTTGACCCATGGGTATACCTTCCTAATATATATGAACCACATATATATTTTTGTAAATGTGAGGAAATTCTAAAACATTCAATCTTGGAGAAAACAAGTAACTTTGACGGGTTTGTTCTAAAGCTTGCTCCTTTATATGATCTTGACCAAGCTCTAAGCCTGGCTCAAGTAGCCGTATGTGATCTTCAAAGTTCTAGAGCAGACGGTAATTGTATTGCTTGTGGACTGTGGTACAAGTTAAAAAAAACACATGATGGACTCTGAGTCATTCTTTTCCAAATATCCAATGTGTTTTTGTTCTTTACAAAATTATACTGAAGTTTTTTTCTCAAAAATTGTGGTACAATTGTTTTTTTCAGTTACTTGCTTTCATTATTTTTTATGTTTCTGTCTAAATAATTTATTTGTTTTAAAAAATCAATATAAAATTTGAACTTATATTTAACTATAAATCCCAGTATTAATAGTATAATTTCGTAAAACTATAAAAAACGTTAATATCTTACAATTTAATTTTTATTTTACTAAAATCGACATAATCTCATAGTTCATAAATAGATGCAAAACACATTGAACAGAACACATCATTGACAAAACTTATGAATTTATAACACGAAAATAAAAATAATTGTTTATGACATTGTTAAAAGTTAAAAACATGAATAAACCCGTGCGGGTGCACGGATCAAAGGCTAGTCTTCATTCCTTTGCAATGACATTTATAATTTAGCAAAAATGGTATGGTTAATGGGCTTCCCACTTTCATTTGGATCAGTTTTCGGTCTAAAATCAAATTAAAAATACTTTATTTTATATTTAAACTTGATTTCAATCTATGATTTAAAAGAACAGGATTATTTTATGCTGATAAAATTTTGTTAGTTCATAGTAGAAATTATTAATCTACTTGTTCAACCCATTTGTACTTGATAAATATTTTACATATTCAATGGAATAACCCAAAAAATGGTAATTGTAAAAGTTATTTTAGTTAATCGTAGATTGGTTTAGTCATTTAAGACAGTCGACATTATTTTAAATTTTTAAATATTGACTTTAAAAATAATTAAAATTTATTAATTAGTATTTATATAAATTATACTTCTGTAAGCGCATATTTTGTAGATCTATGTCATACTAATCTAGAAAATAGTTATTTCTATGATTATAAAATATTTTCAATATATGAGTAGCTTTAACATTTTTTTAAATAGTTTGTTTAACTATTACCAATTATTTTTAGAAAATGCGATATTTGTCATTTTTGTTTTAATTAAAAATTAAAATTTGTGTGGTCACTTCTAAATGATAAGGCCATCACATAAATATATATATATATATATTGAATATAGTTTTCACATATAATTTTTTACTTTTAATTATTGTTTAATTTTTGTGGTTAAAAATATATTGAAATTTTATTAAAACTTTATTTTAAACTTAGAGTTTAATATTTATCTAATACCAGAAAATATTTTGTAATGTTTTAGATATAAGTACTATATTTTAAGAATACATCAGATAATACTCATTCTATTATGATTTATTTTATGTCAAATTTTATAAGGGTCTAAAATTTTAGAAATTTTTACATGTATAGACTAGTTGATGTCCCGCACCTTGTGCGGATTAATATATCTATACATCTAACAATTTTTAATTCTAAAAGTTATTTTTATAAAATAATAATAATTAAATTAGGTACAAAATTTAAATTATTATAAATTATAAAATATCAATATTCATATTGGTTATCAATGTATTAAATTTTATTATTTTGTTTCATATTTTTATTCATGTGATGTAGATTTTGGATCAAAATCTTTTTTATAGTAATAACTAAATTATGAAATTTTGTAAGTGAAATTAACACATATTGTATTTGGACTGAAAATAAATCATGTGGTACTGAAAGGATTATAAAAAAAATAACAAATATAAAACATTAACAAATAACAATAGTTTAGGAATGTTCAATCTGGTAAAAGCAAACCATTCAAAATCGAACCAAATCGAAATAGAGAAAATAGTTTGGATTTAGAAGTACCGAGGATGTTATTTTTAGAAAACAACAGTATATGAATATGGATCAATATATTAAGGGATCAAACCGAATAAGCAAAAGAAACTGATTAATTCGTATATATTAGTATACTTATATACAAAATTTATAATAATCTGTATTTGATCATTATTCAGCAAAAATCAGAGAAATTGGTTATACTATTAGTCATTAAAATTATAAAATAAGAAAAAAATAATGATGATATTATCGGTATATATTGTTAATATCTATTTATTAATTCCTAAATATCATGATAATTATATGTTAAAATATATTTTTTAAAAAATATTAGTATATATATTGATAAAATAGGTTAGTGTTTATTAATTATTTTAAATATCATGATAAATATATAGTTATCAAAATAAATAAATTAAATAATAATATTAATTAAACTAATGATTTATCCTAAATTATGGAAAAGATGAAAAATAATCAAATTAACTAAAGAAATTGATTAATTCAGATATATTATCATACTTATATATAAATTTTATAATAATCTGTTTTTGATCAATATTTTCAATAAAAATCAGAGAAATTAGTTATAATATTAGTCATTAAAATTATAAAATGAGAGAAAATTAGTGATGATATTATCGGTATATATTATTAATATCTATTTATTAATTAAATGTCGTAAATATCATGTTTATTATATATTAAAACATATTTTTTAAAAATATTAGTATATATATCGGTAAAATAGGTTCATGTTTATCATGATTTTAAATATCATGATAAATATATAGATATCAAAATACAAAAAAATTAATAATAATATTAATTAAACTAATGATTCATCCTAAAATCATGGAAAATATGACAAGTAAGTAAATTAACTAAAATCATGGAGAATATGACAAATAAGCCAAATAACTTCATAAATAATAGTATAGATTAGCAAAGGAAGTTTCTTTATAGCAAACAACCTCATTAATAGAAGTTTAACTTATTCATGTAAATATAGCACACATATGTTTAGAAAATGAAAATTTTGACCCATGTATATTAAAACTAGGTGTTACGTCTGCGCATGCTGACATAATTTTCTTATAATTACTTATTAATACATGCATTATTAATTAAAAGACTATAATGATAAGTTTTTATTTATGTTTTTGTTTGAAAATTCTTACGTAGTATAAATTTTGAAATTTTGTTTGTACATTATATTCATTATATAAAAATAAATCTAAAAAAATCACTCAATATTCTATTTTAAATTATAAAAAAATTAAGAATTTTACTTGATTAATATTTAGTTATGTTTTTCCGGTTTTTTAGTTTTTATATTTTTTGTTAAAAGATTTTTTGAGATAGCAACACAATATATATAGGAATTATATTGTTATTTTTTTAAAATATATTTTAGATTTTGGATAATTTTTATTATTATTGATTTTAATCATTTATCTAATCAAATAAACTTTAAATTTTAAATTTGTTTTTATTTTGTGACTAATTTATATATTTTGTTCAATAATGGTATAAACAATATTAACTACTTTAACTTCTAGTGTGAGATTCGAATGCGAAAAATCACTTCGCAAATTATAGTATAGATAGATAGATTCCTCTGATGTTTAGTTGTGATTTTAATAGAGAACAAAATGTGACCCGTATATTTAGTAAATGATGTTTAATATATAAGATCTCTTATATATTAAAGGAGAAGCATTGTAATAAATGCGTTCACACTAAACTAGACACATGTCACGTGTAAAAGCATTTTAATAAATGTGTTCACCCTAAAATGGACACATGTCACATGTAAAGAGTTTTTCAGTCAAATTCTACATAAATATGTTCACACTATGTACTTTACGTTTTTTTAATATAAAACTCACATGCATGGTTATTCTTTACGTTATTTTTATTGTTTACGGATAGAGCTATACAAACTATTCATAAATTTTGATTCGATTCGTTATTTGTTTTGATTCGAACCAAAAATACAGATATATGTTACTTTACGAAGCAAATCAAATACTAAAATGCAATATCCGTAAAAAAAACAAATCACAAAATATCAATATTTATAGGAACGAATATCCAATTTGATCTGTTATATGCATATATATATACATATATTTAAAGAATTATATATAAGTTATATATTATAGTTTATTTAAATTTTACGATATTTTTGTTTTTACATAATTTCATTTTAAGAATTTTATTTTTCATGTATTATTTTGATAAAAAAAATGTCATTTAATATCAATAACATTATCTTTATATATTTATCAAATATCTTTATATACTTTTACGTACACATACATGGGCACATTGACGTGAACACGTTATAACTAAGTATTTACCACAACTGAAATATCTAATTTTTTTGAAGTTAAAATATTCTTTTTCTTAATGCTTCTTCACTATCGACCAAATTGTAGTAAAATGATTTGTCTTAATAAATTTTTTTTTAACTATTATCCGTTTAGAAACTATAATATGAAACTATTGGTTCGACATCACGACTATCTAAGATTCATAACATGAAAACAAACAAATAATAGTAATTGTTGATTATCACAGGAAAAGAAAACAAAAAACATCAAACATTTTAACCGAACAAACCAAATAAATATTCATATAAAATGATAGTTATATTTTAGGAGATTAAAAACCAAAAAAACAACCTAAAACCGAACCGATATCCAGATTAAACAGATTAATGTCTCCTTATTAAAAATAACGAAACTAATAATAACATTCGCGGGTTATTATCTAGTAAATAATTAAAGTTGGTAACCACAAATATATGAGTGGCATTGCTTGTAATTATCAAACCAAACCAAAATAAGTGTTTCATTTCTCGGTGGTGTTATGTGATATGCGTTTGCTTCTATCCTTTTTCAACCTGGAGAAATATAAAATTGAGCAACAGAACTATAAAGAAAATGGAACACTTATCACGTTTCAGAAAATATATTCATATTCAAAGATGCATATGGAGAATCAAAATAACTCTGCTAAGAACCAATGAATGCTTTTCCCTCATTTGTAAACTACAAGTCTAGAGTGTTATTATTTGAGTTAGTACCATGCTTCTAGACACATGAGAAACAAAGAGAATACAACTCTGGGTATTGAAGTGGAGACAGATGCACCCCTACACTCAAGCATGCATTATAACTAGAGCCGGCTTAGGCATAGGGGCAAGGGGGTATGGGTCATGGGCCCAGTTTTTTTTGCATAATTAGTGTTAAAATAAGGTTTGATTTTAAAAAAATGAAAAAAAAGAGCTCAAAATTTTTAAATTATCCATAAAGTATATGTAAATTTTTTTTTTGAAAAACTATTTTGTCCAAGGGCCCATAATTTAGTTGAGCCGTCCCTGATTATAACATTAACATGTGGTTCGAAACTTACATTTTGCTAACAGCAGCTAGTAATGCTTAAAGAAAGGAATAATGAAGCTGGAACATAAAAAAGCACTGCAGATTCTAAGTACACAAGTGCCATGAACAATATGCACCATTCCACGCCACTATGCGGATGAACCAAGGATACACTACTGAAACATAATACATTTACCACCAAAAAATCAAGATAGCTTGCACAAATAATTTGATCAAAGTGCAAACACTAATAGTTCTTCACAGGTTAGACCATTTCCTCCAACCAATTCATCTTAACGACAGAGATAAAAATGCACCTACCGATTATGCAGTAGAGAAGCCACCTGGCCGATCTGAGGATCCCAACGAAGCTGAGCGCTCTGACGCTCAAAAGTGTCCAGAAAACATAAGGACGAGTAGGCAAAACCCACATTTTCTTAAATCTTCTTGCACCTCTCGTGCATCTCATATACGTGCTCCCTCGCTTTCTTGTCTTTCACCTTCGGATTAGAAATATATTATGTATGCAATGATATTTGTTTGCGTAAAAAAGTTCCGATGAACCACACATCTTTTATTAGAAAATCACTGAAATTCCGTTGAAATATATTTGGTCCGACATTCAGTCGGTATCCAACATGTTTTTAGTAGTGTTAGGGTAATTTAGTATTTTTTTAATAAATTATATTTTCACTATTTTGTGTGTTTTTTTAAACTGCATATACTTTTTTAAGGTTGAAAACAGTGACATGATCCCATCGGGATTACAGAGGAAACTACTCAGGCGTGTTGCCTGGATGCAAAAGCGAGATGGCTACAATAACTATGGAAAAATCAAAAAACAAGTTGTTAAAAGAGACGTTGTTGTTAACAGGTTCCTTTGTGCCCGAGAAAGTGTATCTAGCTTGTTCCTTAGTATAAGTTGAATCTCAGAAACAAGAGATGAAGCTGGTCGGTTAGATTGATTATGCAGTCGTGAGTTGCGTTCCTTCCACAGAGAATAGATATAAGCTTCAAAGATCAGCTTAAGAATGAGGTTGACATTTGTATCTGCAGTTGGGGCTTTCATCCATCTAACACAATCTTCAAGTGTAAACGTATATATGCAAAAATATAACTAGTAGCGGCCCTGACTTTATAAGGACCAGAGGCTTTTTTGAAAAAAGACATGATCTATGGATACCAACTTCATGGTTCAAACTCAGGATGTATGGATACAAACTTCACTAATAATGTCTGTTAATGTCCAACTCATGGTTCAAACTCAGGATGTATGGATACCAACTTCACTAATAATGCCACTAGACTAATGAAATATGTGATAAAACATGGCCGAAAGTTATATATATTTTTTGAAGGCTGAATCCCATGCTTCTACGGATTCCTATCAGGCCGGGCATGAATATAACACATTTTTATTTTGTGTCTGCAGTTGAGGTTGACATAGGTGCGTTCCTTCCATAAAGTATATATAACACCAGTGCCGACTCTGAAGGAGTGTTGAGGGTGCAAAAACACATGATCCCACCATTTTTATTAAGATTTCTTTGCTATTTTAGAGTCCTAAATTTTGAGATTTTGTGAATTAAGGGTCTAACTTTCAAAGTGAACTACTATTCTAATTTCTAGGGTCCTATGTTTCAAAAAACTTTACTATTTAAAAAAAAAATTACTGTAGCACCGGCCCACTAACTTTTTGAGCCGGGCCGGGCCTGTACAACACATCCCTATTTTGTGTGTTTGAAAGTGCTATTTTTATGGAAATATATCATAATGTTATTAATGGGATTTGTCCGTTTAAAATTGTGTGTTTTCTTAGTGGTAAAAGTATATATGCAATAATGATTTTGAGCGCAAACTGTAAAGTGTAAACCAATGATGACGGGCCAAACAAATCAAAGATATTGTTATGCCAATATTGGGGTTGTGGAGACAATAACATATCAAAGAGGGTCCACATTTAAATAAATCAGACGTTAAACTTTCTGTTAATCCAAATTTTGATCTGCAGTGAGGATTTCCCGGTCTCCCTAATTACATAGATCGCAGACCCCATGATGCTTTGTCACCCACTTAATCTTAATTTTATTACTTAATCACTTATTATAATTATTAATTGCTGCCTGCAAAAATGGGTATCTACAATGTTCAATTTTAACATACAACTTTACCTTGGAAGCTAAATCTCAATTATTAAGACACGTTCATGTGTCTATAATTATGCCCGAAATCTTGAAATTGGTGTGCTCTCAAACTATCCATCATTAATAGGAACCCCTCAGATTTATTTAGTCAAAATGTCAACCATCTAAAGAAAATGTGCAAGTTCATCGGCGAAATTGAAATGTATACATTTTGTGAATAAGATATCAAAATTTCATTAGCCGTCAAAAACAAAGAAAGCAAAACTTAATTTTGAGAAGAAAAAAACGAATTTTGTGTGTTTCCAAAAGAGCACGTAGACAAATTGTTAAACCATGTTTAAGTAAAGAACCTGATTTCCACTCTATATTTCAATATTATATAGTGTATATATCAGTAATTTATAGATAGGCATGCAATGATTCAAGGAATCTCTTAAAGAAACCATACACTAACTTTTGTCTTAAGATACCTAAGCTATACAAACAATATCATTGTGATACTTCCTATAAAAAGCATTAGAAATCTATTATGATGAAAAACATCTTTTGACCCATGATTGTTTAAGATTTGACGACAGTTTTTGATAAATATTTGCGACCATCTATAAGCTAAACAACAACAAAAATGTACAACGACGGTTCCACCTATCCAAAAATGTAAAAAGTAAAAAAAAAACATCACACTGTAAAAACTAAAAACCAACACGAGACAAAACAAGGCACATCCACTATCTTAGTAGACATTTATCTCTCATACCTTTATGCATATTATTTTCTCAATTTTGTGGTTACGCTTTTTTTTTATTTGTCAACATGTTTACTTTTATTAACTATCATCTAACTTTTATTTTATTTTTGGTTTAGGAGTTTGTATTATATATCGACATCGTCATTCATCTCATTTTGCTCAAATTTGAGCGGAGCGGGGCATATGCATGTGTTCTTATTTACGACTGCCACATTAGTACTAGCAAGGGACGTGACAAGTTAAAAGTACATTTCAGAATTTGCTGAAAACCTTTTTATAACCTAATATGATGTATTCACTGAAAACAAATATATATCAGATGTTGCGGGCAAATAAGGCATGAACATTAGGAAAAGAAAATTGTTTTGACAATAAAATGAGAGTAGAATTCTAGGCAAAAAATCGCGAATTGGAGCACCATGAGAGCTGAGACAACCATGGGGAAGGAAAATGGCATTTTGGTCGATCCGCGACCAGACTTGGAGACTGCCGTATGTTACCCTTGTTGTTGGCCAAGCTTCTCGTTTTCATTTTCATTCAACTACAAGATTACTTTTCAAATAAAAGAGCGCAAGAGAGATATAGGAGTGTCGGTGTAAGCTTTAAACTTCGAGAAGAGGCAAAAGATAGTGAAAAGAGTAACCACCTCTTGGTAGCCTAGTGGTAGGCGGACACCAGTGAGCTAAGCGACCTGGGTTCGAAGGTACCCCACTACGACCAAATCGCTAGGTGGCCACCCGGGCCCACCCTGCTACTTCTGGGGTGGAAATGACGTGGCTGCTGCGGATCTTGAGAGATGTTTGAGCCCCGGCCTGGGACCCTCGGTTAAAAAAAAAAAAAAAAAGAGTAAAGCCCTGCCCTGGAATTTTGCGTGCTATCACATAGGATGTCTTAAGTCCTGCCAAACCAGTTGACAACTGGTGTTTGCAAAATGACACAGCCTACGAGGCTACGACATGACAGATTATGTAGTTAACGAATAGCAATAACCATTAAAAAAATCTATGCATGACGAAATAAGAAATTAATGATGGGGATCAAGATGTTCCAAATAATTAAATGTGTAGATTCGACCTTCTCTTTATATGTCTAACCCATCAGCAAAAAAAAAGCTCGTGTCCATGTTCGTATGTTCATAGAATGATCTAGCATTCATATAGTCTTTGAATAGACAGGGTGCGGGCCATGGTTTTGCATATTCTGTTTCGTTAGCTCCTTGTATGCCTAATCACATATTTTATTGTTTTATTTCTTTTATTGCATAGATTAGGAAACCTCTTAATGACCAAACAAGCTCGTGTTATGTTCAAAAACAATCATATTCTGAGAAAACGATTGAACGTGGGAGAGAATTTTCCTCGAATTTGTACCTTAGAAACGTGCCAAAGATATCTAAGAAAAGTAAGCACCCAATCAAAAATAAAGAAAAGTAAAACTAAATTAAAATCAACCAAGGAAATGAACATTGTAGCCGTTCGTTCATTGATTTGACGATACTCTTTACAAGCGATTAAAATACAAAAATTACTCTAATGCCGCATCTAATCTTTCCACTAATAAAACAAAACAACGAAACTAATTAAAGCTTCGTTTATCTCATCTCGCGTCTAATAAAACCAGCCGTTAATGGCTGCCGTTAACTCATGGGCACCACTGGTACGTTATCACCGTTAACGTTTCCCTCAATCTGAACGTTACCTTCTCCGTCACCGGCTGCACCTTGTTCCGCCGGCGCACAATCCATCTTATGTCGGAGTTTCCAATCTAGAGCTTGACAAGCGCGTGAGCAGTAATTCACAACGCCGCAAACAGAACACCTCCGGAACTCGTGTTTCCTTATCTCCGGCCGTCCACATCCGCCGTGAGAACACAATCTCAACCCATCTCCGGGAGAATCTCCGCCGCGTAAAGCGAACCAATCCGCTAAAAACCGATTCGCCGGATGGGTTTCCGGCGCCGGGACATTACATCCAAAATCGCTCAGCAACGGACAACCATGGGTTTGAGGCTGTGATAGAGTTAGCCACGAGCAAGCCTCGATGCCGGAAGACAAAACGGCGGCGAGTTCACGAGCGTTGGCTTGAACGAGGAATCTCCGACCTTCCGAGACGTTCCGTGGAACACCGTAACCATCTTGGAGACAGTGGCCAAGCTCACGGAGCGCGTCAACGTGTCCCAAGAAAGCCGCACGAGCGCACAGAGCCACACCGGCTCGAAGATCCTTGTCGTTCTTGGAACCGCCGCTTCCGTTGAACTGAATCACGGCTAAAGAGTATAAAGCTGGCGCGTGGGAATTAATCGCGGCTTTAGCCATCAGCGACGCGCCGTTTCCTCTGTTTTGCAGACAGTAAAACCGAATCTGCACCAAATCAAGACACAAGAGAAAAAGTTAAACCAAAAAAAAAAAAAAGATAAAATATTTTTTATTTAATTTTGGACTAACCATTCCGAGAGTGTAGCAAGCTTCGAGACTTCCGGCGTCGGCGGAGCGTTTGAGAAACCGGTGAGCTGATTCCGACCAATTCTGAGCTTTTATGGCAATAGCTTTTCGTGACAACCTCGACAGAACATAAGGACACGTAGCTAAAGTGTTTAATCTCTTACATCTGTTCGACACATACAAGTTATCAATTAGACAATAGAGCTTTGTCTGAATTGTAAAAAAAAAAATTAATGATAAACCGGAAAGCTTACGTCATCGAAACGCTGATGAAATCAGCAGGACATCGAGATGTAGAAGCAAGTTTACAAAGGATAGAAACAACAAGGTCGTCCGGGATTGAATCTAACAAATTGGGTCCGGTATTAGTTTCCGGCGCCGGAGAAATAGAAGAAGAAACACATCGCCGTCTTTTCCTCGCCAGCGTAAAGACACCGGCGGAGTAGAAAACTCTCTTGGTTTGTCTTACGGGCAACATAATCTTCTTCTTTTCGTCTTGAGAGGATTACAAAGCTCTCTCGCTTCTGGTCCCCTTTGATCTCTTGGCTTATAAATATACAAAGTAGTTGGGTTGGGTTGTGTCTCTCTCCTCCCTGCGTACATACGTATGCGCTACTGTTGAAATGACTACTTTACCCTTGTACTTTCGTCATATTTTCCGGTCAAACGACGTTGACCCAAACGTCTGGTTTTTCCGTAGATTGATGATCCCCTCTAGAATATTTATTATCAATGGAGGTACAAACAATCAAAAGGATAGAATAGCAAGAATGGGTTATTTATTTATAATGATCCGTTTCTTGAAACGGTCAAGGAGAGGGTAAATATGAATTTTATCCATATAAAAGAATAAAAAAAACTGTTTTTTTTACCATGGAAACTGCTTCCTCACTTGCCAAGAATTAGCGCGTGTGACGAACGAAGGTATTACGGAGGAGAGAGTGGGGTTCACCTGAGGCTAAAAGAGAGTGGGGGTTTAGGGTAACAAACTAAGGTAGAACTTATGAGCAGAAGGACAACCGTAGATAATTTTACATTAGAGCGGTTACTCCTTTTTATCTCTTTTCCTTTTGCCGTTTCTCCTCCACGACGTTACTTTTTTTAGTTTTCTATTTAATTTTTTATATTTCTAAAAAATAAAAGAACAAAAAGAAAAGTTCGTTTTCGAAACTTTAATAAAAGTTCGTTTTTTTTTTTTGAAAAAATAAAAGTTCGTATTTTACTCCAAGAAAGAAGTAAAGTTTGCATTTTTATTGAAAAATTAGTAGATATACATTTCAGAATATATAAAAAACATTACTGAAAATATAGTTACTCCTACTCTTCACAAAGATTGGAAGAATTAAGGTTACAAAAACGGTATCAATAGATAAATATCACATGATTGGTAATCCTTTCCCAAAATAGTAATTTCAGGAATAAAATCAATATAAGATTTTTTCATGCAATATATCTTCTTCTTTTTTTTGTCAAACTCATGCAGTATAACTACAACCATATCTCTGGAGCTTTTTGGATGGTTTAAATACTGCAGGTTTATGTTTTTTTTTTTTGAACATTTACTGCAGGTTTATATTCACTTCATCAGGGCTGTCTTTTATCATGTGCAAGGGGAATGGTTGAACAGGATCCAAAATTTTAGAGGATCCATAATTTTTTTATTTTAGTAATAGCTATAAATTTAAAATCATATATTTATTAAAAATCAGATAACTATATTTAATTTAATTTTCATATTTATCAAACAATATATATAAATTACAAATTTGATTTTGTTTACATAATCAACAAAAATGCAATAAGTCAGGAAGAAATTAATATTTATATCAATTATATATTTTGGAAAGTAAAAAATAGCTGTTGGTGTATGATTTAATATTCAATGTAAATTAGAAAGTTAATATTCTAATTTGATTATATTTAGGAAACTATTATTAATTAGTGATTGTAAATAAAGAGGGAAATATATAATTTTCAGCAACTTTTACAAAAAATAGTAAACACAAAAAAGAAACACTAGTCTAAGCTTCTATCGTAAAGAAAACTGAGGAGTCTCGAACTTCTTGTTTAATCAAATCAAGAGTCCATGGTTTTTTTTGTCTAACCACTATCCAGATTCTATTGTTTTGTTAGTTTTTTTTATAGATTATTTGTTATTTTTTTTATAGATTATAATTCTTGATTGTGGATACAAAAAGAATCAAAAGAAAAAAAAACTGAAAAATTCATAGTCCCGAAAAGATGCTTTTCATAAGTTTTCAACTATAAAAGAAAAAAATGTTTCTTCCACTCAAATTAGATTGATGTATTTATTATATATTATAATAATATTTTGTGAGAAAAACATAAATTATTTTGGGTTATTATAAAGGGTCTTGTTTTTTTTTGGAACAGCGTCTCCGTAGAGTGTGAGACGCCCTGCACATCATAGTTATCATTTTAAAAAATATACTCCATCCATTTCACAAAGATATATTTTTTTAATGTTTTCACACATATTAAAAAAATACATTAAATTATTATAATAAATGTATTGTAATCTTCAATTTTAATAATTTTTAACCAATAGTAATTCAATAAAATCAATTAATTTTTTGAAGATCACAATTTTTTTCATAGAAAATACAAAAAACTATATTTGTAAAACAATTTTTTTTTTCTAAAACATCTAACTTAATGAAACGGATGGAGTATTTGAATTCAAAGATTAAAAGATGAAGACATTTCACCTAAAGAACACACGCTTGAGGCCTCATCTATGTAATGTAAATAATCAAAGATTTACGTACACAAATGACAAAACCAATTGAATGGATATCTATCAGCGGCCATATCGTTTACGTACGCCACAACAATTGGATGGGAATATTTAGTTCGAACGTCCACAGTGTAACTGATGAGTTTTGGAGAGCAAAAAATGTATGTATCATATGTGGTGTAAATTGATGTTAAATGGTGAATTCCTAACCCAATGGTCTTACCCTATTGGTAAATGGGCTCTAGCCGGAGTTTCCGCCATGAGTTTGATTTTTTTTGACCACCCATAAACGTTTTAAGTGGCAAGAAAAAACAGATTTCTATGAGCATTTTGGTGATTAGTCTTTAGGTGTACAAAGCATTTGGGATCACACCAGAGTTATAAAAAAAATGGTGAATTCAATTTTTTTGTCATCTGAATATCTGATAATATACCAAACAAAAAGTACACAATAGGAATACACCAGTCAGGCTGTCGTGAAGAATCGACACCAAAGGCAAAGCACAAAGGAAACACAGTTTAAACAAGGAAATCTTTTTTTTGTCAAGAATGTGAATTTATTTTCATGGAAATAGCAATGAGATACAAGCTTAAGGTCCCCAAAAAGATAAAAAAAAAACCCTTAAATACATAATTAGGTCTAATCTTAATCAAAAGAAAAAGATTATAATCTAGATGTAATTGTAGAAGTGATTGGCCATCCGTAGACAAGAGAGCTAAAACGCTAGTCATGAGCTTATCGCTGGACCTGCAGAGAGCAAACAAGGGAATCTTACACTAACACAACATTAAACACTTTACAACAAAAATCCTTTGACACACAAAGGAATTAAAGTTACCATCAACGACCACCAAACTTTAAGGTCGGAAACTCCATAGAACACTGGGCCTGGGACGACAACCATGCTAAGTGAAACAATTGCCACAAGCCTTCAAATTTTTTGAAAAAAATTAATAGGCTTCTAAAAAAAAAATTTAGAACCCCAAATTTGTAAAAACAAAATTTTATATAGACACAACCACAAGTCCCCAAAATCTAAGGAGCCCTGCACTGGGCAAACGGGAAGAGCAATAGACACGGTGCTACAAGCTCATAAGACGTACTAGAC
The DNA here is from genome assembly GCF_000695525.1 of Brassica oleracea var. oleracea. Lineage (NCBI taxonomy): Eukaryota > Viridiplantae > Streptophyta > Magnoliopsida > Brassicales > Brassicaceae > Brassica > Brassica oleracea. The sequence continues at coordinate 31,320,918 of NC_027753.1, forward strand.
TGGCAGACTGGACTACACAAAAAAAACGGAGAAGATCCAAAGCTAGGAAAATCCACCGCAAAGAAAGAGACCAAGAGCAACAACAATGGTCTCTTTTTCGCCCAAGGGGACCTATAAACTATGATCGATGCAAACATCAAATTTTTCGCCCAAGAGCAGCGACATTTTCTTTCCGACGTAGTCACGTAGATACCGGCGGCTGTGATTCTACAAATTTTTATTTTGTCAATAATTGATTTTACAACTTACCTTTAGTTCTTTACTCAAAAAGAGACATCCGAGGCCGAGGGAAAGAAAAAAAAGAGTTATTCTTGGGTTCACCCTAGAGGGTTCACCCTAACGTTCACCAACCAATAGAAAATTGTCATTTTAAATCTAGTATCTTTTAATTAAGGAAACCAAATAACTTGGCAAATTATATTATTTTTTCAAAATAAAATTTAAAAATAAATAAAAATAATATATAAAAAACGAATTCAAAAAAAAAAATGTTGTCAACAAAACACTAAACCCTAAACTCTAATACTAAACCCTAAACTCAAATCCTAAACCCTAAATACTTGGGTAAACCCTAAACCTTTGGAAAAACACTAAACATGTTGTCAACAAAATACTAAACCCTAAACTCTAATCCTAAACCCTAAACCCTTGGAAAAACCTTAAACCCTTGGGTAAACCCTAAACCATTGGGTAAACCCTAAACCCTTAGGTAAACCCTAAACCCTTGGAAAAACACTAAACATTTGGATAAATTATAAATTATAAATCTTAAACACTAAACTCTAAATCTTAAAAATAAATATTTTTTTTTAAATAATCTTTTTTTAGAACTATTGTTATTTTTATTTATTTAATTTTTTATTTTTTATTTTAAAAGCATAATATAATTTGGCAAGTTATTTTGTTTCTTTAATTAAAAGATATTAGATATAAAATGACAACTTTTTATTGCTTGGTGAAAAGGTTCACCTAGAAAGTGAACCCAAGAAAATGTCAAAAAAAAATTTCTTGGGGAGTGAAAAAAGGAAAGTTAACCCAGCTAATCTATATCCTATTAACTTGTCTTTCTTGTGCTTTATTGGAGAAGTCATCCCACGCCTGTATTGTTTTTCCTCGTCAGCTCTATATAATGCTCCTTCTGCATTTAGTGTCACCTCTACTTTATGGATCGCTTAACAACAGTATGTGATGATCCATATATTATTTCTACTTATATAGTTAATATAAATTCCTAATTATAAAAAACTTAATTATCAATACAAAATTCTAGTACTTTTGTTCCTATAGTTTATCTCAGTGCCCAGAATGAGCTTTCAAATATTATGATTTTATAATATAATCTTCTATATAAACGATTAAATCTCATACATAAAAAACAACCCTTTTATATTAGAGTTTTCTTTATATTACCACAAACTACCACACCTTTAATAGTTTTTCCGATTTGGTAAGAAATCATCTAAGAAGTTATAAAACGAAAAATAAAAGTTAAAACGACAGAAACCCAGTAAAATTAAGACATATATATGTTAGAACACTATAGTTTTCTTATTTGTAACATTTTATCGCATCACAAGGAGTATACTGATTATTTTACTACCAGTAAAATGTGTAAAAGATAACATTAATGTACTTATATCAGTCCACTTCGGTTCTCTTTTACCTATTTTCTTATTCATTATAATTATTTCGCTATCGCTTATAAAAATAGTCCAGGAGATTGATATGCCTTGCAGAATGTCTAATAATCATGGAAGCAGCCAGGATTTGACATTAGTTTGTGCCCAAATAGGATACGTCTCAAAATAAATATTTTTTTTTAATACGTATTAGACTATCAGTTGACCATGAGACCCTGTCACTAGATTTATCCAAAACCTACACATACTTTCTTCGTTCATCTACACATATCCAAAGCTCTAGTTGTTAGTTTCTTCTCTTAAACGAAAGAGGATATCGATACTTCAATATTATTTTCTCTTTGATTTCTCATTACTTCAGTTTTACGAACATGAACCTCGATGTTACTCAATTACTGTTATGATTAGTACACAAACGAACAATTAAAAAGCTGTAGTGTTTACACCAAAAAAAAAACCTGTAGTGTTCTAACATATAGTATAGGGCAATTCTAATAAATAAACTATTTTCAAGTTTTTTCACAAAAATAGAATTCAGGGAGAGAAATGACCGAAATATTTCATTTAATAGTTAAAAAGATTCTAATATCATAGATATATAAATACAAATAATAAATATGTAAAAAAAATTTATAGTTTCCGATTATATGTTTTCAAATTCGAACTTTTTATAACTTTTTTTTGAATTTTTTTTTTCAAATTTTATTCTTGTAATTCAAAGTATTTTTTGAAACTATTTTCAAATTTTTATTTTCAAAATTTTAATATTTTTTTTTTCATTTTATAAAATTTTAAACCTTAATCACAAATCTCCACCCCTTAACTCTAAACCCTAAAATTTGGAATAGTTAACTCTAGGAGTATAAGTGTATATTTACTTTTTTAATGAAATATTTTGGTCATTTTGATATTTAGAATCTATATTTGTGATAAAAATTTATTTAATGATATCGTAGGATATTTCTCTATAGTATATTTCTTAAGGTAAAAATATATGTATAGAACTAGGGATGTTATTAATTTATTCACCTTAAAGGTAAATAAGCAAAATCTAGTCACCTTAAAATAGTAAGATCGATTTCCTAACCCACACGCAACCTAACATTTTCTGCTTCTCTATGGGCGGTTTAATGTAGGGAAATGCATGGCTTCGTAGCTAGTTATAGAGGCCTGATGATGATGCTAGTTCCGAATTTATTAGGGGTACTTTCAACTGACATCCATTACAAAACGGTACGATTTGATTGATTCGTGCGTTTCATCAAATTAGTCAATGAACGTGACTTTAAATAGATCGGGGGGAAATAAAGAGGGTTAAGACGTGGCGACCATAATATCAAAGTGAAGGCATCCTGTGCCCAATGCTCTCGCGGCCGTATCACGTGCCGTTGCTTCGTCTCTGCCACCTCAATTCTACGGTTACATCGCTTTGAATGTTGGTGAGGCCACCACGTGATTCTAACAACTTCAAGCTACTCATATTTACGTTACTCATAATACATGCTACAAATAAAATATACGACTCAGGTTACAACAAAAATACGTCTAATCTTCTTCTTTTTTCTTGTCGGCTACGTGTAATCTTTTCTCATCATTTGAACATATTTTTCAACAAAACCACTTATTTTTCCTCGTTAAAAATCGTAGAGGAAAACTGAAATTTCAAATCAAATCAAAAATATATTTAAAAAAATTAATAACAAGCTATATTGCATAGAATAGAAAAACATTGTGGATTGCGAAGCGAAAAGGGAACATAGGTGCTGCCTAGACAACAAGTATAAAGTATTTTTTGATAATTATACTTTAAAAATACGTAATCTGGTAAGGCCAGCTCCAAGCGAACGGCATTACGGTATAATAGTGTTAAATTTAATAATTTCTCTCTCCAATCAGACTAGAAAAGTGACAGTATAATAGTATGATTCTCTTTCTTGCTACAGTGTCACACCATATTTGGTGATGCACCGTAGTAACGGCAAAACTTCTTTTTAAAAAAAAAAAATTTGTTAAATCAAAACTGTTTGTTTAAATATTATCTAACCATAGTTAATTACATTTGATTTATATTACCATTTTATAACTGCATCAGTTATTTTAAATAAAAACAAATATATCATAATTATTTTGTTATCTTCTAATTGTAATCATATAAAATATTAATTTATATGAAAACAAATATAAATTATGTAAAATACATAACAAATTTTAATTTAAACACTGAAAATAAATTATGAAATTAAAAATAATGCTTAATATAATATTTTGATATATAATATATCTATATTTGAAAATTATTAATATTTTAATATAATATTTCTTAATATAATATATTTATTTGATAATTAGTATTTATCAAAAATATTAAAACTAAAAGAATCTTAATTAATAATATAATAATAAAGAATTTTTTTTTTAGTGTAATATTTAGTTTTGTGGTTGGAGACTGAAAACAATTTAGTGCAAAAATTATACTAAAATAGCACAGTATGATTTTGATACTAAAATAGTGAGATGCAGCAAAATAAATAATGAGAGGATGTAGGACCCCGAGAATTCCATCCGTTCACTCTACTAAACGAAGATCGAATCAGTAAAAGCAGGAAAGCTGTTAGGAGGCGGGACCCCATTTCTGCGGGGAAGTTTGTAGACAGATCTTTTGCTGTTCCCTCCCTGTGGTGCACGTCTCTCTCCTCCTTTTGCCACCTGTCTTCTTTCTTTACATGCTGTACACTCCCTCGAAACAACTCTAATCTCTGTATCCCTTTTATGAAGTGATTGGAATTTCTCTTTTTTTGCTTCTAAACATTATTTGTGTTTTGGTGTTATTTTCTTTTCTTTTTTGATAAGAAAAATGATTGGAAACTTTCGATTATGTAGTCACATAATTAATATTTTCGCAAACGATCAACCATATACCATGTTATTTTGTTGAACAAAATATTATTTGTATGATACAACACTTATATCCCATGCCATATTATTTTTGTATGATATCATACTTCTTATTTTCTTTATGGCATTCTATCACATATACATTTCTTAATCATCTTGTGTTGTTTTGAGTGATGATATACAATTCTCTTAGCTTTAGGAAAATAACACCAAAAGTTGCACGGTCCATAATATTTTTTCGTCAGTTGTAAATTTAAATGATTTTCATTCTTTGAATATTTACCATCATTATTATTTACCTGAATTCTTTTCATTTCATGGTCATTTTGCGAAGTAGTCCACTTAATTTTTATCTAGTAAAGAAATAATATAGCGTTAGGATCAATCAGATCATTCGTGGACGATATGCATTATTGTCACAATTGATAGAAAAAGTTAAAGGGAGAGGTAAACATCGACGTGGTCGCGGTTCTTTTCATTAGCTACTATCTCTCTTTCTTTTGTTGGCTATTCTAGTTTCGGCCTAACGATTTCTTAGGTTTAAGACTTATCTCATCATGAAATGTTTTTCATGCAAACTTTACCAAATTTCAAGGTCTTATAACCTTCTCTTCTAATCGTTTATGTTTTTAATTTGAAAGCATTTAGTTCAAAAAAGGGAAAGAAATGAAAAATGGTCATAACTCATAACCCCTTTTCTTTTTTTTGGATCAAAAACCCCTTTTCTTAAGAGATGCTATTCTTCAACCGATAAAATGTAAAAGGCGTTTGTGGAGAAGGCTAGTAACAAAGTCGCACACCTGGGTTGAAAATACGTACAAGGCAAGTACGCCTCCTTCGTATAAACAGATGTATTTTCACGCACGTAACGTTTGTCTCTGACCGTATATACAACGTATGAATATATAAAAATGATGTAGTGTTGCTAGGAACAAACCCTAAACAAATATATTGCACTTTTTACCAAATATTTTTATTTTACCAAATAAATAAATATATATTGCACCTTTTAGAGATATCGCCATGCATGCAAATTAAAGAAGAGTTACAACCAACAGATTCTCGAAAAATGTTTAATCTAACAACAACTTTTGGGGACGGAAGAAAACAAGCAAAGCAACCTCACGCGGTAGCTTAAGACTCATATGCTAACAATAAATATATATTAGTTTCAAAGTTAGCCCCGCGAAAAAGTGCATTTCAATCAATTTAGAACGTCGTCAGTCTATATCCTCCTCATTCTTGGCGTGAGATGATGGGATTTAATTAATGAACTTCCTTGTTTGCGACGGGACAATTTAGGCTATATTAAATGTTAGTTTGTCGAAAATAGTAATTACTTGGGGTTTTCTAAAGTTACGTATAGTGTATATACGTTAGGACGTGATACTTAGTATAAAGAGGGAAAGAGATATATGTTGTTGCGTTACGCATGCGGAGTCGAGCCAAAGCTGGCCTCGTAACTGCAGTGATGTGTACTAAAGGAATGCCACGCATGTGACATGTACGTTGAGTACTATTCAAGAGTCGAAGTTTGGTTCTAATTTCTTAAATAACCCAAAAGGGCTTATAACATTGTTATTCTACTTGTTACTATAGTATCATAATTTTTTTCTTTACAAAATTAGTGTGATTCATAAATTCAGGCTTTAACTGGTACTCAAGTTTTGGAATACTATGAATTAAAGGAATTGAAGAAAATGGAATGCTAAATAATGGAATGATGGAAGTTATGGAATAACAATTAATGGGATGAATAATTGCAGAGAAATATTTTTCTAACACAACTGGTAACTTTTTAAAGGAATTGAATGGAATGATTAACTTTAGTTTAAATTAAATTATTAAGAATATGTTAGAATATATCAATAAAACGTGTATGATACTAAAATAGATTTCATGTAGCATGATTTGTTGCTTCCTTATCCATCATATTTCTGTTGAAAAAACTGGAAAAATTGAAAGCTTTATGATCTCCAAGAAGAAAATAGAAAAATAAAGTTCGGAGAAGTTCTCTCCTGTAAATAGTTAAAGCATTGAATAATTAGAAGTGTTAAAAATAACGAAAAAGGTATATTTTGCTGTTATTTTACCCAATTAGTAACAATCACATACGAGAATTATAAACTTCAAGAATCTTAGCAACTCTATTAATTTATTGCAGTAAATAAGTTACATGATATCTAAATTTAACTAAAAGTAATTTTTATTAATTTGATTCCATTCCATCTCATTCACGATACTTTTTTATCCTGAATGAACTATAACTACATTTCTTTTGATTCCATTGATTCCACATGAATTTTTGGAATGAGATTTATTTTGTATTCCATCTAACTGGTAGATTTTTTTTGGAATCTAAAGGAATAGGCCATTCCATACAATTCCATTCCAAAAAATAGAAATCCAGTTACACCCTGTGGTTGGCTAACCATTGGATTTAGTTAATGCATGTACACACTCTCCTGTTATGGTAATGATCAGTGAAGAATATATATGAAGCCAGTTACAAAAAAAAAAAAAAAATATATATATATACACATATGTCCTAATTAAATCAGAGCTTCATTACAAGACAAAGACAGTTTGGATGTCTTCAATGCAAACAACTCTACTAATTTTTTTTTGTAAATTAATCAATGCAAACAACTATATATCATAAGCACAAAATAAGGGTTGATAAGGGCAGTACAGTACTGTGAAAATGTGACAAATCTTCCTTTCATAGTCACGTGATTTGCTGCTTCAAAATGGACAAGAACGACAAAGCTTTGATCCTTCTCGTGTTAGTATGATATATCATTTGACTTGTTTTACCATTTTCTCTCGGTCATTTCTTCACACGCTATACCTTGATATAGGCTTTACATTTTCATCCTTCATTTTTTGTTTATTCTTGTGATCTATTTTCTTTGCAATCTTCGTGCTTTTATTTTTCTTACCGAGCATTAAAACTGATGCTATTTAGTATTGTTTATCAGTCTAGTCACTGAGTCATTGTACATTCTGAAAGTAGATGAAAAAATCTCTATATTTTATAAAAAAAAATCATATGAGAGTAATACGTAAAAACTAACTAATAATATTTCTAGCGAACAAGTATAATCCTACCGAGAGACGAATAAGTCTTACGCGAGATGAATATGATTCGGAACTTCCGTAGTACACCACCAATGCACAGATAAACAAACGGGTCCGCCTCACGGCCAAGACGAACTGGTTTGTGAATACCGATCAGGAGAGACGTTTCACAAACCACCAATCAGCAGCAGCAATGGTACCTTAAAAAGTATCTCAACATTAACTATATTAAAAAATAGAAAAGGAGGAGGACAAAAATTGAGACGATTCTTCGTAAAGAGATGATTTCTACATGGGAAGAAACTTGTTGAACGATACTTAGGTTCACTCCTATGGTGAATGGTTAAATTCACCACACTCTTAATAACCAACCAAAATGTCATGTGAAATACACTACAAGAAAACACATGCTTAACGACGAAATTTAACGAGGAAAAACAATCCTCGTAAATTTACGTCGAGTTTACGAGGAATTTAAGTGAAAAACTAAAGTCATCGTTATTTCCTCGTAACGTAACGACAAAAGTGTTTCGTCGTAAAGTGGATGTAATTTTACGAGTATTTTACGAGGAAAAACTATTTCCTCGTAAATACGACGTAAACTTTGCGTGTTATTTACGAGGAAATAGTTTACGTGTATTTAGCGAG
>NC_027753.1:31332745-31333270 GCF_000695525.1 Brassica oleracea var. oleracea
GGGTTTGGGGTTCTAGGGATTTAAACATAACACTCGTTAATTCCACATAAGCACAAATCGTCGTAAAGTCCTCGTAGATCAACGAGGACATAACGACGAAATATAAAAATAAAGAACGCGGGACTCGTTAATTCCACGTAGGATGAAATCGTTGTAAATACCACGTAGGATGAAATCGTCTTAAATACCACGTAGAGTGAAATCGTCGTAAATACCACGTAGGATGAAATCGTCGTACATATCACGTAAGACAACGAGAAAATAACGACGAAACTTAAAAATAAAGATGGGGTTTGGAATATATGAAGTAGAAAATGAGGAATATGGGGTTTCGGGTTTGGGGTTTCGGGTTTCGGATTTCGGGTCTGGGGTTTCGGGTTTCGGGTTTAGGGGTTTGGGGTTTGGGGTTCCAGGGATTTAAACATAACACTCGTTAAAAATAACGACGAAACTTAAAAATAAAGATGGGGTTTGGAATATATGAAGTAGAAAATAAGGAATATAGGGTTTCGGGTTTGGGGTTTA
>NC_027753.1:31335438-31348052 GCF_000695525.1 Brassica oleracea var. oleracea
ATTTATTATTAAATTAAATAATTTTAATTATTTTTTAATTATATTTTTAAATTTTGTAAAATAATAAAAGCGAAGTAAATTCGTAGCTAATGTACGACCTCTTTAGGTGGAAATCTTACGAGGAAATGACAAGAAATAGTAAACGAGTATTTTACGAGGAAACATTTACGAGAAAATAACGAGGAAAGATAAACGAGTATTGTACGAGGAAATCCTTTCGTGGTTGTTACGTGTATTTTGCGAGGAAACACTTTCAAAGTATTTACGTGTAGATTACGAGGAACTCGTTTCGAGGTATTTACGAGGAAATATAGCGACGTCCTTACGTGGAATATTGACGTGGTCTTTACGACGAAAAGCTCTACTTCGTCTTTACGACGATATATTCATCGCTAAGTTACGACGAATTAGCGAGGAAATATGTGTTACGACAGATGAATAACGAGCAAACGCGCTTCCTCGCTAATTCGTCGTAAAGCCTCTTTTACGACGAACTAACGAGGAAAACCCCTCGTTAAGATTATGTTTTCTTGTAGTGATAGCTTAAGAAGACAATAAAAAAAATTAAATATCTGGAAAAAAAACAACACCGACATTAATTAGCGCCATCTGCAAAATTCTAAAAACCTAAACTATAAAACCATAGAACCTAAATCCAAAACACTAAACTATAAACCTCAATCCTAAAATCTAAACCCTAAATCTTAAACCCTAAAACCCAAACTCTACTCAATAAACCCTAAATCCTAAAATCTAAACCCTAAAGCCTAAACGAAAAACTCGAAACCCTAAACCCTAAATCCTAAAATCTAAACCCTAAATCCTAAACCCTAAACCCAAAAATTTAAATCTTAAACTCAAACCCTAAATCATAAACCCTAAATCCTAAACTCTAAACCCAAAATTTTAAATCTTAAACCCAAACTCTAAATCATAAACCCTAAACCCAAACCTCTAAACCGTAAACCCATCTGCTAGTTAATAAGATTAAGGTTTACGGTTTAGAGGTTTGGGTTTAGGGTTTATGATTTAGAGTTTGGGTTTAAGATTTAAAATTTTGGGTTTAGAGTTTAGGATTTAGGGTTTATGATTTAGGGTTTGAGTTTAAGATTTAAATTTTTGGGTTTAGGGTTTAGGATTTAGAGTTTAGGGTTTAGGATTTGAAGTTTTGGGTTTAGAGTTTAAGATTTGAGTTTAGGGTTTAGGATTTAGGATTTAGGGTTTAGATTTTAGGGTTTATGGTTTAGAGTTTTGGGGTTAAGGCTTAGATTTTAAGATTTAACGTTTATTGTTTAGAGTTTTAGTTTAAGGTTTAAGATTTAGAGTTTAGATTTTAGGATTGAGATTTATGGTTTAGTATTTCGGATTTAGGATTTATTGTTTTAGATTTTAGATTTTTAGACGGCGTTAATTAATGTCGGTGTTGTTTTTTTTCCAGCTATTTTTATTATTATTTTTATTGTCTTTTTTAACTACTCCTACATGGTACTTTGATTGGCTACGAAGAGTGTGGTGAATTTAACCATTCACCACAGGGGTGAACGTAAGTATTGTTCAAACTTGTTAATGTGTTGTCACGTTTTCATTGCTTCAAATTTTCCTTTAACATTTTAACATTAAATTTAATTCATGAGAAATTTTTTGGGTACCTCGTCACTAATGTTGCCCTCACAATCTACATATATATATATAGTCTTTTTTATTATATATATATATATTTATTATATATATATATATATATATTTGTCAACCTTGTCTTATATATATATATAGTCTTTTACATTTGTTAGTTTGAAAACAATAAACCCTCTCCTCCTCAAAAAGCTATCACTCTATATTAGTTGTAAAACCATTTTTGATGGTTCACTTTATTTTTACTCTAAAAAAGAGTAATTTTATAAAACAGTTGAATTCTATTCTAATTTTACTTTATTTTAAAGTGAAAAATAATAGGATGAACAAAAAAAATTACTATATAAATAGAGTAAACCTATATTTTACTATATTAGGGCATCTTCATCTCATTCTATTTTTATTATAAAATAGATTTTAGAGTAAAAAAGCTCTAAACCCCACTTTATTTTCTACTTTATAATAGAGTAAAATATAAATTTACTTTATTTATAGATTAATTCGTTTTTTGTTGTTCATCGCACTATTTTTTTATTCATTATTGGAGTAGAACTCAATTCTATTTATAGGGTTACTCTATTTTAAAGTGAAAAAATATAACTAACTATTGGAGATGATTTTGTAGAGTAGAGTTGGAGTTCTTTTACTCTAAACATTATTTTAAAGTGAAAAATAAAGCGAGATCGAAGATGCCGTAACGCCCGTCCAACATTTTCACCGTGTGATTTTTTGGTTCTTGTGAATATATATGTTTTACAATATCATATATGGAAACAAAGTTTTTTTTTGAACAACTGGAATTTCATTAATTAGAAAGGGGAAAGGATAAGAAGCTTTTAAGGGCCCAAGTTTGCTAAGTGGGTGGACAAACAGGTCTTAGCCAGATTGTCAGCAGCCCCATTACATGATCTAGAAACAAAGGAGAAACGACATAGATAAAACGGGGAAGATGGAGAGAACGCTAATGAGTCGATGTCGGCAAGCACTCCAAAGAGCTCTACTAATTGTCTTCTCGTGGTGATTGCTTGTATAAGCACTTGAGAATCTGAACGGATCCAGATGTGAGTGTAGTTGAGGGAGATCACGTGTTGAAGAGCCTTTCGTATAGCAAGACCTTCTGCCATGAGTGCAGAAGAAACATAGTCTTGAGCTGTAGATCCGCGATTGAATTCCTGCGATTGCGATGTAAGATCAGTGAACATCCAGGCAAGTCCAACAGATTTTGGATCCAATCTCCAGGCAGCATCCATGTAGCATAGGATGGTTGAATCAGGACAGTTGATATCTTGTGAATTTGCATGATTTAACTATCATTTAGTGTATATATTAATCATTTAGAGTGCCATTTAGACATCATTAGGTTGCATTTCCATGCATAAGTCCATATCAGGTGTTGAAGATGCCATTTGGTGATTTTAGACCATCTAGAACTTGATTGAAGGCAAAAGGAGTGATTTTGGTCGAGAAACGAAATGGAGACCAAGTGTCCCAGCGGCTTAGTGCCTCCACAGCGGCCTAAACGCCAGGCCAAAAAGCCGATGTGAATCCTAGACGACATTACCTCATTTCACGGCTAAAGTGTTGGAGCGGCCTATTTCCCAGCGGCCTATTGCAGCGGTATGTCGCGGCCACAAAATTTTGATGTCAATTTGCACGAGCTCACTCGGCCTGCTGCAGCGGTATGAGAGGCCGCGGCTAAGGAATCGTCAAGGCGTCCACATCCAAGTGTTGGAGCGGCCTATGTCCCAGCGGCCTGACGACGCGTCCAAAAACCAGTTGCGACACTTAGAAAAATCTGCAACTCTATTTTCACCAATTTTTACCCCTTCGTTTCTAGAGCACTATAAATACATTTTAGACCTAATTTTGGGACGGATCTTGTTTTCTCTAAAAAATACATTGATACCTTGGAGAAAGTTTGATTCTTTAGTAATATAATCTTTCTTTCTTGAGTAATTTGAGTCTATCTCAACTTCTTAACATGATTTCTCTTGAATCTATTATGGGTTTAAGGTTAATCATGAAGATTAGTGAGTAGACTCTCTTTGGATTCATGGGTTAGGATGATTATGATGATTAAGTGATGATCTATAATGTTTAGAGTAGATTAATATGTCTCCTTGCTTGATTGAGTGATCTTAATGCTAATCTAGAGTTGACCATTTTAGATTGGAAATCTAGACATTTCATCGCCCGGAAGGTGTTCGATGAAATGTCTGAGCCAACTTAACAAGCTCTTAGCTTACCCTACCAAAGACATTTGATGTTAGGGAAGTTTAGAAAGTTGAATGATTTGTTCTTAATGATTGTTTGATTGACACAAACCAAAGAAATTTGATGTTTGATCAATGAGAGCAAATGAGCTTTTGTCTTGGAAAAGAACTAGCTTAGAAATGTTATCTAGACTTAGGGGAATGTGTTGATGGAATCTTGCCATTTTAGATTAAAGCTTAGTCATCTGAAATCAAATTCCTATACCCATGGCTCTTCCTTTATCCAATTGTTTGAAAGTTGTTAGTTAGTTGTGTAGAACCTTGTTAGCTTGATTGAATCACCCTATCACTTTGATTGCATTTAGCTTAAGTTTGAACATGAATTCTCTCTGCATTAAAACACTTAGAAATAGATTGACATCTTAAATACTACATGATTTGAATTAGGACCCTTGAAAAGTCCATTTCAACAGTCATAGATCAAAGGGGGCGTCTGATGGGTTTCTTCGGCGGAGTATTCAGTGGTTGAGTTGTTTCCCATTCCTTGATAGTTGTTACGGTTTTCAAGATGATCTCCTGAGGTGTAGTTGGCATGTTTTGAAAGATGAGATTATTCCTTGAGGTCTAAAGGAACCAGCATATCCTTTTTAACATGTCTAGAAAGAGAGAAATTGGATTAGACGTAAGAAAGTTTCGTTTCATTCACACTTTCAAAACAAACTGCACTTGATGTAAAACAATGACTTTTGATTCGAATAAATTTAACATTTGCTGACAAAAAATAAATAAATTTAATATTCAATTAAAAAAAGGATTGGGCGGGTAATGTACCGTAGAGCAGGAGAAAAGATTGACCGTAACATGAGGAGTTGGTGGAATATCAGATTTGAGAGAATTTGGCATGTAATTTTTAAGTTTATAAGAAACTCGCGTGAAAAAATATCGAATTGAGACATCCTTTATAGTATTAAGGCCTTAAGACTTATAGTTTAATCAAGTAGGTTCACATGTTATGAATTTTCATATAAGCAACTAAGATTTATTTTATTTGAAAGGCAAGAGTGAGACATTTGTTCCTGGAAGATGAAGTATCCCACACATGCAGTAACCTATGTGCAAATCTATGCACCGTATAAGTGTGTGTCAGTGTATATGTATCGTATGTAATTAATATAAACAATGCAGAGAATCGATATAGCGCATGCACTGGCTTCTTTTTATAACACTATTTGGGTATATCTACTGAATCGCTGATTAAATTAAAACTGAAGTATCTTTGCGCAGAAGGAATATCACAAGCGTGATTCTTGAATTTGCCAAATCTAAAGCTCGTCTCATTTATACGTTTCTCTTATAAAATTACGCAAGTTAATTATTTTCCATTAATCAAAGAGTGGTTGGTCCTAACCATCACGCATTTACAAGAGTTTTGTTAATAGTGTACCAAAGTGAATTTGAACCCTCAGTGCGTGTTTCAGAAAAAAAGATAAAAGAATAAACAGTAATACATTTGAGGATTAAAAAATTTAGTTAGTGGATGCGCTATAGAATTAGTATTATTAAAAAAACTGTCATATCATTTTTAAAAGACTTTCAAAATATTTTCAAATGTTGATTTTGGATTTTAAAGAATTCTGAAACTTAGAGCATAATTAACCCGGAATTCTTATGATGAGGTTCTTAGCGGAAGTTAAGAAATTGTTTCTTAACTTTTAACTAAAAAAGTTAAGAACCGGTTCTTAACTAAGGACTTTAAGAATTTAAGAACCGGTTCTTAGCATTTTTAGTTAAAAGTTAAGAAACAGTTTCTTAACTTCCGCTAAGAACCTCACTCCAAGAATCTCGAGTTAATCATGGTATTAGTATTCAAAAAAAAGCGGAACTTGATCGATGATTATAAAAACAAAAACAAAGTACGGAGCACAGTTTATATGTTTACTTAAACATGCACATGCACCACGTATATAATTGATGTGCATGTACCCTCCTCGCCTTTTCTGTTTACGCCTTTTCCCGATAGGAACTTGAGGAACGATTTCTTTTTCAATGTTAAGTTAGGATTAACATTCATATTTTTGATTATGGGTAATTATTCAATGAATTACGGATTGTTAAAAGCAGAAACAGTAGTTAATACGTATGCATAATTCAAGCCCACCCTAAATTTGATATAATTAAGGCTATATAATCTATATCTAAACATGAAGGAAGGTAAAAGTGGGGATTTGTGAAAATTTAGCGTAACGAACCATACTTATTAATGGGATTAAGAAGAACGAAACCGAATACATAACTTAACGTTGTGGGAATCTCTTTAATAATTTAAATTCCAAACATATATTTTCCAATTAATGATCAAGGTGCAAAACGACATTTAAATATAAACGAAATAATGATGATACAATCCGGAACCAGCTAATATGGTCAGGTATCATCATGTGGTTATTAAATTTTAAATTTTGAGTGATAAAGTAAATGTTGGTCCCATGGATCATATAGCTAAAAACATACTAAAAGAGAGAAGAGTGGTACAAAATGTGAGACAGGCGAAGAGATAAGGCGTGCTTCCTTCAATTTATGTTTGAGTAACATTTAAGCGCCATCGCAACATTCTCTGTTCTTCAATTTATGTTTGAGTATATTTCTTATATCAACTCTTGTCTTTTTACTTTTGTAAAGAAATAAATAAAATAAAACTCAATTGAATCCAACTTCAAATTATTTGGCTGCTTGCTAATAATAATGTCCTCTTCTCTCTTTTTGTACAAGTCTACAGAAGTCTTCTTTTGGGTCAAAGTCAAATTTATGCACCTGTTTACACTCTCTTTTTATTTTTTTGCTTTATGGTTGAGCGTGTACTGGCCTCGAGTGGATGAGGTTAAAGATGAAAGAAAGATGTCCAGGAATCTAGATTTTTGAGTTTCCACTATTATTATCACACAGAAAAGCAAAGCGAAGGGAAAATAGATAAATCGAAATCTAAGCTCAAACATATGGGTCCATTGGTAATCATTTGTGTTCAAAATTGTAAAGCAAAGCAATATGTAGAAAAAATTAGTATTAGGAAGAAGATTTCTTTTGGGATTAAAGTTACTTATCTCATATATGCCTACGAAGGACCCAGACTATGGAAATTAGATTTGGTTCATTTTAAAGATGAAAACTGCTTTATGCCTCAAAAATTATTAGGACAACTCCTGGTTATATCCTTTACAAATCTGGATGGACATATGCATTAGTTTCTAAAGTGATAGTTTTTTTTTGAAGAAAAAAATAAGTTTTTTTAATTCTAAAGTGATAGTTATGTATTGTTTTAGTTAAATTCTGAACTTAGAAGAGTACTTAATTACTAAACAACCCATTTGTTGACCGAGGAAAAAGGGAAACGTCTACAACATCGAGTCTTTTACCTTTTTACGCTAGAGAAGTCAAAAAGTGGTAAATAAAGAAAAGCTTGGGATGATACAATGAGAGAAAACATGGTCACATGATCGACGAGGGGATAAGAAATGGAAGACGTACGTCAACGGCATTAAGTAAAGTTAGAATTAGGGTTTCACAAGAACGTGATCATAAAACCAAAGCTCCATAGAAGACTCTTAAACATTGCTTAATGCCTGCTACTTATTGGACAGCCTTTACGTGCATGATAAGTGAACAAACTTAACCTTCCTTTAAGCTATCCTCTAAGTTTCCCTTTTCCGAAAATGAACATAATTGATTTAAATTATTTTATAGATATGATCATATTATATATGTATATATTTTTTGATGATAACTAGTATTAAAAGTTTTGACAATGCAATGGTACGAGAAAACATAACTTTTTGGGATAGTAAAAGTCTCCAAATCTGTAAATTTTTTCATATGAATTTGAGGAACTCGAATATGTTTATTTAATGGAAGTTGGTCTGCGAATTTTTGGTATATATTCTTTACAATCACTTAAAGTTAATCAAATATTCAGAAAACTCACACGGGTTCAATTGGTAATGGCTGTACCTTTAAAAGTTTTGCTGTAGAAAAAAATGTGTAGACTTTTTGGTGTGGCTTTAGATTTTATTGCTGTAGAATTTTATGGAAAGCACTAAAAAATTGCTTTGAATATTTGGCTCTGCAGAGCACTTGTACAACTGTAGGTTATTTCAAGAGCTGTGGTTTCAAAAAAAAAATTAAAGCTTAATTGCTTTGAATTTGGTGTTTTAGAAATAAATAGGACCGTGGACAGCACCTACAGCGACTACCAATCACCCCCAATATATACGATATCATTCGAAAACATTCAATTAAAATAATTTCGCGACCTAAAATTTAGGTTTTACAGATTATGAACAACTTTGCCTTCTAAAGCATGGAACCTTCCGGTTGATGTAACATGTTCTAGATGGCCAGTAACTTCTATGCACACTCCGCCAAATTGTACTCACTTACTAAAAGTAACACCAAACAAGATTTAATTAATACTCTAATTAATCCATAATTATCAAATTTGATTTTGGCACAGACCATCCTCGGTCACTGCCGTTATTAATAAATTATTTATTTTTAACCTAAACTCATCAACCACTTGAAAAGTATTCTTACACATATATACATTCGCGTCATCTGAACCAACGACAAAATTTATTAATCATTTCTTTGTAATGTCAGCTGAAAACTACACGAGGCATGTAGAGAGCCTTCGCAGTTTTTGTTCACTCTCTTTTTAATATACAAATAAAATATTTATATAAAGTCTGTCTGGATTAACGTAGCTATAATAATTATATAATCCGACTAACTAAAATTTAGAATTGAAAAAATAGTAAGATAATTACTGAAATTTGATACATGAAGAGTAGATTAAAGGGTGTTAAAAAAGAAAAGAGTATCTCATGATCTTCTGAAACACATATCAGTATTTTAGACTGGTAATTAATCCCGTGGTTAGTAAATGCTTTGAATATATACTTTAACGGGACGTCATCACTCAGACTGATATGTCACCAGACAATCTCGATTGATACTTGGCTACTTTGTTAGAGCAGACGCTCGAGATGGTAGCTTGCACGTTTAAAGCTACTTATCCAGCTTCACTTTCTTATTGTCTGGTTATTTTCGTTTTAAAACAAAAAAAAATACAATTATTAGTTATTTTCAAACTCTTTCATCACTTAAAAGTTAAAATAACCTTGTTTTGTCGACCTTCTCCATTGTAAATTTCTTTGCATAAAAAAATATGCGTAATCAAGGGTTTGTATGATTCTTGGATAGAAAAAAAATCATAAACAAATAAGGAGCTTGTTGCTGTCCTTTTTAATAAAACGATTCAAACACTTAGCATGTGCTTCTTGGGAGTATTTTAGTTATTGCTATCTCGATTACTTTTCTTTCTCAACCTTATATAAATCAAAGCGGTTTAGAAATTCAAATCGGAGATTCATATATAGTAATATCATGAAAATATGGTCGAATATCCTATGTTAACTTGGCTGTCTTGGCATTAGAAGTATGTTAGATTTTGATTGGTTTATTCTTCATATATATTGTGCAGATTCTTATTTTTTGTATAAATTAAATATCTTGGGAAATTTGAGTAAAGTATTCTAAATTAATTTCTCGGATTTTTTTTTTGTTCTTCTTCCTGGTTTTGCAAAAGCATATGAGCATTTTTCTATCGGGGTTGGCAATTTTATTGAAGAGTTATGCTAATTCAGCATGCTTTTCTAATTGTGTTTGTAACTCATCAACCCATGCATGACAGACTTCATGAGATTGGCAAGGGATAGAAAGGCAGACAAATTGTCTGGGGAAAGCTTGAGAGTGCCCTTTCATCTAACTTCAATCTACTCACTAATATTTTCTCGTTGACCCAAAATATAATATATTATCCATTTGCAATCACAAAAGAGCTAATTACATATGCAAATGACATATGCAGCCGCCGCCTTTTAACCTTTGGCCTTATGATTTGAGTTTGAAAGCGAGAGGCGGTAGAACAGCTAATTTTACAAGCCATTGTTTCCCTAAATTTCATTAAGATATATAATCCAACTCTTGTCACATTTTAATAGTTCAACTTTTCAGAAGAAAAAGAAAGAAAAATGGTCGGTATCTAATTTCGATCTAGATAATTGAACGCTTAGTAGTTATTACAAGACTGGTGAATAGACCATTTTTCTTTTCTACTTGACTATATTGTTCATTTGATAAAAGAGACTTCGCGTATTCAATTGGTCAATATATATATTTGTCTCCTTGTGAAAAAATGCTAATGGCATGCCGAGTAGTCGGTAATGAGTTGCATGCTAAACCTTAATATACTAATTAAAAATGTCTTGATTTGTAATACGGGCTTATTACTAAACCATATGTCTTAAATTGTTAATGTTTGGATTCAACTTAATTTTGGATTTACTAACGAATGCAATAAAACATATTCTATATAAAAATATTAAATGACAAGTTTAATCTACATATTGTTATGCAAAATTCTGAAATAAGATGCGTCTCTTGCCAAAAATGAGACTCTAAAGGTGATCTAGGGGATTCAAACTCTAATCGTCCCCCACGGCGAGCCCCTCCTCACTTACCTGCAAGAACTATCTAACAGGGCCTTAATCTACTGATGATCTACAGTCAAATTTTAAGCTAAGAACTCAGAAAACTCATATTGATTGTCTTTTCGATAACTATTTAATTACAGTGATGCAAGATTGCATAAAAAGATAGCGAAGGCGAGTTGGGCGATGGCGACACAAAAGACTGAAAAGTAATTTAACGTTTACAAGAAGAAAAAAAGTAATTAAACATATCATAAAACACATCCAAAAGTTTAGGCTGTGGGATAAAATAATACAAAGTCATGGAGATACAGTAACTTTACCTTACAAAGCCAGAACACAACTAACGCTACTAATCCATTTAATTCATCAAACGATATATATGACCCATGGACGAATTCAATACATAATTTGCACTATATTCAAAACTTAAAAATTACCAAGGTACAAATTGACTAAAACTACAAAATTTAGTTTTATATAGTTATGCAAATCGTTGACAAATACCACGCGTTCTAATTAGGTGGTACCCTTCCAAACTATTGTTGAGGAATGCTAGCACAAACAAACTACAACCGTGATACCATTATGTTGAAAGAAACACATGTTTATGATGGCGCGGCGGAAAAAGATTGTTTCTTTGAGAATTTGTGAGGAAACCACTTCAATAATAATATATTATAGTATAAGTAGAAACAAAATGAGAGAAATGTATTTGATACGAGAAAGAAGAACTTACAGAACTATAGTTCACTCAAAAATCTGCTATATAAAAGAATATGAGTACAACAATGTTCTTCCTATTCAACACGAGAACATATCATGAGACTCTAGCTACATAGATCTATCTCCAATACAAGATACAACAATAACAACAAGGAAACAATACAATAACTCCAAAACAGACCGCCAGAAAACGATCTCAACTCACTAGGATTCCAGCAACCAGAGATTAATCCAATGTAAATCCAAGATGAACAAGTTAACAAAACTTTTGCCAAATTTCATCTCAATCAGAGAAAATCTTATCACTCGATTTTGTAAACACTCAAGGTAAAAACTATAGCTACCATCCTTAATTAATTACAATTCTGAAGCTTATCTAACCAAATCGATATTCATATATTGACCATTATTAATATTGTATGAATATTAACTGAATTGCATGTATTAAAGGGAGATAACATTTTCCTATATTACATCAAATTGCATCAAGTTATAAAACTTACTAGAGCTTGACCCGCACACCCACGCATGTATTGGTTTTTACATTTTTATACATTGATATTTGTTTGGGGTTTTTGCCAAAACTAACCCACAACTTGATTTTAACCCCAAACCTATACCCAGACTTGAATCAAATGCAAAACTAACCTAAAAGCCTAGTGAAATTACAGCTCAGCCCCTTGTGACCAAACAAAAAAAAGAAGCCATTTTTACGAATATAGCCCTAGTAAATCGTCTGAGTCGTCTGAGATGTTGGAAGTCGTCTGGACGACTGAAGTGTAAGTCGTCTGGTACCGGTTTATTTTAAAAATAATTTATAAATCTTGTAAAAAAATATTTTGATGCGTGAAAAATAAAAATCAAGTAATTATAAACAGTTTTAAGTGATATAAATTAAGATATGATAAAATTGATTTGTTTTAAAGATAGATGAGTGGAAGTAGTGAATCATGAAATACTTTGGTTTAGGAGTTTGGCAAACATATGTTGTAGTATTGTATGTATTGTTAGGGTTAGATTTTGGAAAACTAAAATGTTTTTTTCAAAAATTAGCTTTCACCTATATGTGTTTATTTATGTGTATAGTAAACACTTTTCAAGTTTGATTTGATTTTATGAAGTCTTTAATTAGATAATTAAGTTTAGAGGTTATGTTTAGGGTGTGGACGACTTATATTTCAGTCGTCTGTTGAATAATTTACTCGGACGACTTACATTTCAGTCGTCTGGTGAAGAAATTAAAACAGACGACTTACATGTAAGTCGTCCAAATATTCCCGCCTAAAATTTTTTAAAAAAATTATTTTCCCGCTTAAATAATTTAAACCAGAAGACTTACTTGTAAGTCGTCTGGAAAGTCTTCTATTTTAGTTTCCCGCTAAAAATATTTAATTTCCCGCTAAAAATATTAAACTCTTCTGGACGACTTACATGTAAGTCGTCTGTTTTAATTTCTTCACCAGACGACTGAAATGTAAGTCGTCCAGGAAGTCGTCTGAGT